>NW_015170978.1:203277-204623 GCF_001447785.1 Gekko japonicus | reverse complement strand
TTGAGGCTGTCCTGACTCACTTGAGACTCTCACCATCTGTCTCAAAATATAGGTGGTGTTACCCAAATCAGACAATCCTACAGAGTGTCAGACACATCAAAGTGTCCCCTTGTATAGAAAAATTGCTTTCTGCTTTCTGTATTCACATGCCTTCTCCTGTGATGTCTTTTGATAACATGCTGTGTCTTATTTCCTGTTGCAAGCCAAATGGTGAGGCCACATGGCCTCAATAGCCATGCCATAAACCCACATTCTTTCACACTTTCATGCCAAACGCCAGACCTCATGGCTACACTTTCTGGCCCACATGTGACCAGTCATGTACACAATGAAGTAGCTGGAGTTTGGGTCACATGACTGCAGGCAGGGTCTCCTAACTTCCAGCCAATCTCCCAAACCTGATGTTAGCAATTGGCTGATGGCCATGGCTAATTTGTGACTGGAATTGGGGTATAATTGATTGATCCCTATGGGAGTGACTTTCTTAGCTCTCCCTTCCTCTTCTTGTCATTGTCTGTTTTATTGCACCTGAAATGCTGTCTCTTGGGAAGAAAAGATTTGCTTTGTGACTTGGAGCACATGGTGTGCAAAAATGGGATTTCCCTTCAAAATCCCTTGGACTATTCTGGACTGTGGATGTTCCTGATGTGGTAACTATGAATCATTAATGTTTAGTTAAGGCAAACAGCCCTAGCCTTTGTTATTTTTGTAATCTTTTTGTAAAAGATCTACGCTGCTTAAGGTGCCTGGTAAAGCATACATCTCCCTTCAATATATGTGGCCCTAGTTAGATGATTAAATATATGTGTAAACCGCTCCGAGCCTTTGGGAAGGAGCGGTATAGAAATGTGATGAAATAAATAATAAATAATAAATAATCTCTGGTAGCATATGCTAAACTCTGTACTGAATAAAGATCCTTCTTATTGCTAATTTGTCTCTGGTGTTGTAACTGAATTCCAAGTCTAAGTCTTGTGCCTAACCCTGACTACATATGCTACCTTGGTAAGAGTGTGCATCTCTGGATAGAGTTGCTACTGTGTTAAATCCCAGAAAGGCAGGTACTAGTGAAAAGAGGTTCTGGTGGCAAATTGTTCTTCTTATTGCTAATTTGTCTCTGGTGTTGTAACTGAATTCCAAGTCTAAGTCTTGTGCCTAACCCTGACTACATATGCTACCTTGGTAAGAGTGTGCATCTCTGGATAGAGTTGCTACTGTGTTAAATCCCAGATGCTAACTAAGGGCTGGAATCTCTCCCTTAGGAAAGGCAGGGACTAGTGAAAAGAGGTTCTGGTGGCAAATTGTCTGGAAACCAGAGAGGGTATAGAGCATCTCGTGGTTTGTTG
>NW_015170978.1:202887-203002 GCF_001447785.1 Gekko japonicus | reverse complement strand
AGCTTCAGCACTGGAGATTGAGTTTGTAGGTGTGGCTTTAATATAAGTTCAGTCTTTAGAAAGGATTCTCGAAAAGGTTGTATAGCCGGTACATCTTCGACTGCTTTTTTTGTAT
>NW_015170978.1:202094-202229 GCF_001447785.1 Gekko japonicus | reverse complement strand
TATTGCCCCCTTCTGGATGTGATACCTATACATGAATACTTAGACTAGAATTAAATACCTATCCATGCCATTATCACTGCCTGTATTGTTATACAAAATCACCACACAGAGATATGTCAATAAGAAATATGACTG
>NW_015170978.1:199051-202001 GCF_001447785.1 Gekko japonicus | reverse complement strand
ACTGATGTTGCTAGCTGGTCCTCTCAGTTCAAAACTGCAGATTATTAGAACAGTTGTAGCTATACCAAACATGAAAAAAAATCAAATATTAGACAATAATGATGGATGAGCACAAACCGGGAAAATGTGGTTCAGTTCATGGCGTGCCCAGTTCGTGAACCATGAATCATCACAAACTTGGGGCTAAATGAACTGGTTCAGTTTCTGATGCAGTAGAACACACACACTCCAGCATGCTAGAGACACCAAACTCACAGGGAATCTCTGGCTGACTCTCCTCTACTTGCCCACCAAGTTTGGTGATGATTGGATTTATGGGGTCTGAGTTACAGCCCCCCAAAGAAGATGTCCATCCTCCATTTTTTCCAATGGGGGGACAGCAAAAAAGCAAGAGCGGTAGAAGCCCAGCAGAACAGTGCTCACAAGAGGTCTTGGGCTGACCCTCATCTACTTGTTCATAAAAATCTGGTGATAATTGTATTTGTAGGGTCTGAGTTACAGCCCCCCAAAGAAGATGTCCATCCTCCATTTTTTCCAATGGGGGGACAGCAAAAAAGCAAGAGCGGTAGAAGCCCAGCAGAACAGATTCAAAGTCCCTGAGAATCTCTGCTTTAGAAACTTAAGGCATTTTACAAGCCCAGCAGAACCAGTGCCACTGTGGCACTGCCAACCCAACAGGACTAAGGTCAATCCAGAGAATTTCTGAAGTAGAAAATGAAGAGCAAACCCAGCAGAACCAGAGCAATGTCTAGTGCCCAGCAGAATCTGGTGCCATTATAACAATAAGACACAGGGAGGGGAAAACAAACTTGACCCAAAAACTGGAACCAAGAACCACAAGGGTAAGAAAGAAGTCTGATAAAGGGTCAATATTAAAAACTTAGTTGTAATATACAAAAATACATGCATTTATTAGAAAGACAGTCTCGTTAAAAAGCTCAAGTTGCCTAGACACAAGAGCCAACACACATGACCTGATGCATTTCTGACCTATTGGGGCCTTCTTCAGAGGTCAAAGAGTATTGGGATACATGTATCAATAATACATATTACAATAAGATAACCATTAAGTTAATACTGGACCAAATGCACAGCTGCTGAATCAGAACATCTTCCAATTTAGGTCCAAAAAGCACCTGTGTGGCTATCTTAGTCAGAGCTAGATTGTACTCAAGCAAATAGCACTGCTAAATTGGAAGATGTTCCAATTCAGCAGCTGTGCATTTGGCACCAGACACATGACCTTCATCTTTAGAGGCCTCACAAACATCTTAGTCTTGTGGCTATAGATCTTGCTGCTTAACCTTTCTTTTCTTGGTCCAGTATTAACTTATTGGTTATCTTATTGTAATATGTATTAGATACGTGTACCTCAGTACTGTTTGACCTCTGAAGAATGCCCCAATAGGGCAGAAACATGTCAGGTCATGTGTATTGGCCCTTCTGTTTAGGCCACTTGAACTTTTTAACGAGGCTTTCATTGGGCCCTTTTATGTTTTTAACTGTCTTTCTAATAAATACATGTATTTTTGTATATTATAAGTTTCATCTAGGTTTTTAATATTGGCCTTTTATCAGACTTCTTTCTTGCCATTATGGCAATGCCAGCTCAACAGGACTGATGTCTAGCACAGAATCACACTCCAAGCAAGGGAGGTGGAAGCCCAGCATAACCAGTGCAATTTACTAGTGCCCAGCAGAACCCAGTGCCATTGTGGCAATGACAGCTCAACAGGTTTTGATGTTTAGCACAGAATCACACTACAAGCAATGGGAAGGGGGTTGCAAGCACAGCAAAACCAGTGCCATCTACATGTGCCCAACAGAACCTAGTGCCAATGAGGCAATGCTTGCTCAATCACAATCCAAGCAAGGGAGGCATATTTTGCAAACCCAGTAGAACCAGTACAATGTATAGAGTGCCAAGCAGTACCAGTGCAATCACAGAGTGCCCAGCAGAACCCAATGCCAATGTGGCAATACCAGCTCAACAGGACTGATGTGAAGCACAGAATCACACTCCAAGTGGAGAGGGTGTTGCCAGCCCAGGAGAAGGGTTGTACTAAAAGGAATGACAGGATTGCCCATTGGAAAACATGGGAGAGGCTTGAAGGCCCACTAAAGATAGCGGACGCCGGGAATGCTAATTAACTTGGATAGGCTCCAATGAAATACATTACAACATAAAAGAGTTGCAATGAAAATGTGGAGCGGATTTTCAGTTAATGTCTCTGGGTCCAGATAAACTGCTTTGGGACTGGAATAACAAGCTCCAGAGTGGTATGACAGTCCCCTGAAATATACTTTGTGCTCTGGTACTGGAATGACAGCCCCTCAAGTGGAATGACAGCCACTGGGAGTAGCAGAACTGTTTTGGGACAGGAATGACAGGTTACAGAGTGGAATGACAGCACCTGAGAGTAGAAGTGTTCTGGGATTGGAATGATAGCCCCCAGAGTGGAATGACAGCCACCAGGAGTAGCAGAAGTCTTCTGAGACAGGAATGACTGCCCCAAATTAGAATGACAACCCCTGGGAGGAGCAGAAATGTTCTAGGACTGGAATGAAAGCCCCTAGAGTGGAATGACAACCGCTGGGGGTAGCAGAAGTTTCCTAGAGCTAGTATGACTTCCCCTGGTAGGAGCACGTGAGTTCTGGGAGTGGAATGACAAGCTGTCAATCCCCTTCTGGGGCTATCATTCTAGTCCTAGAACACTTCTGCTATACCCCACAGGCCATCAATCTACTCTGGGGACTGTCATTCCAGTCACAGGATGCTTCTGCTACCCCCAGGGGCCTTCGACTCTGGGGGCTGTCATTCCAGAGCCAGTAGACTTCTCTGAATCTCAGGGGGGCTCTGGGGGCTATAATTTCAGCCCCTGACACTTGTGCTACTCCCAGGGGCTGTCATTCCCATCGGGGGGGGGGCTGTCACTCCACTCCCAGAACA
>NW_015170978.1:191290-198698 GCF_001447785.1 Gekko japonicus | reverse complement strand
TATAAAATATACTGCCCGGCCACATGGTCTCTTTCTTACTTACCCCCTCCACGACCCCTATCGAAGCTTTAACCCTCTTATGTCCAGCTTACTATCCACATACCCTACCTCCATCTTTAACCTCTAGTCTGCAGCTAGAGTCCACGTGGTTCTGCTGGTTCAGAGCATGTGTTCACCATTTTCTGTTTCTAAACCCCTCCATTCTTCCACGGCTTAACTAATGAAGACAGGTAAATATTGCCCAACCAACAAATATCCTGCTAAAGCAACTGTGTTAAGGATCTATCTTTATTTCCTAGCATATGTATAAATGTGTGTGTGGTTGTGTATTGTTTGAATGATATATATCACCCAGTAAAGAGACATTATATTTTACTGAATCCAGTCTCTGTGTCTGTTCAGATACTTACAGCGAAGGTGGGACTTCTGTATACATTGGTGAGAACCCTAATTTGCCTATTGCCAATTAATAATCATAACTTCCCCTAGACAAATTAATAATTCAAGGCAATTTGGCTAACACTAGTTTGAACCTGACTAGAGTGTTTCCAAAGCTGGAGAATTTCACCACTGGTTGCTTTGAAGTTTGATAAACATTTTGATTGAGTGGAGAGTGGAGACAGTCTGTCTGGAATTGTATCCATTTGTGAACCCACATAAACCTTCATGAACAGCTAGAAAATTTGTGCAAACTTCATGCCGGTTGACCTACTACAAACCTGCATGTTCATGCCCATCCCTAACAATAATCTAAATGAATAAAGCTGACATTAAATGCCCCCAAAGTCATTGTATTATCTTCCAAAAAATGCTTCTAAGATGTAAGATCTTCCAAAAGTAAGCCTTGCCAGGAAGGGAGATCCATAGTCTAATTGAGATAGCTGTCTCTTTAAGACTACTGAGTGTCAGTTTATTAAAAGGACTTACAGTTGTTGAGGCACAACTCAGTCTGCAGAACAGGAAGATGACTGAACTGGTGTGAAGCGGTTCCAAGCAGTAAATTGTTTTCCTATTACTACCTGTAGAGGGTTAAATTCTTCAGCCCCTCCACAGCCATCTGGCACCAATAAGAGGAGGCATTCCAAAAAATGTAAAGAGAAGAGATCTTGCATATTGTTCAAGTCTCTGTTTTAGACTTGGCTTTAATATACAGGAAAGCACTTTGAAATTGATTGTCTCCATGCACACAGTATCCTCTGGGAGGATAGTGAGGGATATCTAATCCCAAAGGTCCTAGGAATATATGCTGCAGTTGTAAATATTACAGCTGCAAATTATTTAATTTTCAAAACTTTCATAAAATATCCTATGCTTTGGATCTCCAACAGCATTGTATATTTCCTTGAATCAACTTCATGGCGTAATTGTTATCCCAAAACCTGAAGATTACGTTTGGAGCCTCAAGGGTAAATGATGCTGTCATTTCTTTCACTTGAACTATCTTTCATTTCTCAAGCTAGAAGAGTTTAGAAATGGCAGAATTTATGTAGCCAGGTTGACCTCCAGAAGGTGCTGTCTGTATGTAAGAACCATTACTATGGAATTTTAGCATTGGTACACAAGAAAAGTACCAGGAAAATAACTATTTAAAGCCTTAAGAAAAGTTCACGCAAGTTTCTCTCGAGGATCTGTGCAAGATTAATCTATATGTTGTATGCACAGGGGATTAGAGTGCAGAATTTTTCACAGGTTTTGTAATGAAAGGTAACTACACAGCATACAGTATTTTAATATAATACCTTCAAGCAATATACTGATGAGCTTAAGAATTTCAGCCCTGCTATGATAGCTCTGATGTAACACAGGGAGCAGGATGTAGGAGTTGTACATTTCTGCAGCAAAGAACGAATTAGTCATTTGCTAAAAGCCTCAGGACAAATGGCTGTGTCTTAACATTATCAAACGTTCACTGACAGTTCTTGCTGTAGAACACAAAGCTATTTTTCCACCTGGAAAAATGTGATAAGTAGAATTTATTCTTTTAATTAACATTCATTGTGATTCTGTAGCTAGAGCTTAAACATTCTTGTTGCCATAAATAGTATTATGTCACAAATTCAGTACTTAGTCCAATATGATGGAATGTACTGGGGGGTTCTCCTGCGTAAATTTCTTTAGTCCATTTTGAGTTGCTAAAAAAAAAATCAAGTATTTTGTATTTCTAGGGAAATAAAGTTCTGTTTGTGAATTTTGCTGCAGATTATATTTCTGTAGATCATAATACTAACTGTATTGTCTTCTGATTTAAAGCCTATTGAAATGTATGCTGGTTTTTTCCACTAGCAGCTGAGTGGCAGGTTACTCTGAGAACCAAAACACCAGACCATCCTTCCACATACTTTACACTAACATAGGAAACCCAATCATAACTGTATGACAAAGGAAGCAAAATCTGAGCAGACATTTTGTTCAGGTGGCTTTTTTTTTGGATTCTTTAAATACTATTACATCACAGGTTTGTTATCGTAAAGTGACATTTACATTGAATTCAATGGGATACATATTCCAACCTGTGATTTCTCCCCTCCCCTAAAACTGAAACGTTCAGGAATTGCAGCCCTTTCCCAGGGGATCGTCTCTGCCGAACTGAAGACAGATAGGGAAAAGCCTTTGTGTTTTAAAGGCAATTCAAGTTCTTCCTTAAAGTGTGGGCATATGGACTCATGGTCATGAGCATTTTCACTTTCATGTCAGGAAAATGGAAACTTGAAGCAGAGCGTGAGAACTGATACTAGGGTACCTGCAGAACAGTCAGAACTGACCTGGTTGGTTCAAGTAAAAAGTCAGAGGATACTTCATTCAGATCAGCTACCTTTTCTTCCAAGGTAAATGAACAGGGTATGCCCAGCTCAGATTTTGGTCAGTTATCACCTAAAAGCACATCCCCAACTCCTACCCATCTATAAAACAGAAGTCCTTTGTGAAGAATCACCATGTGTGGACTGAGAGATGGGACAACAGCAGCAGGCTCGGATCCTGACCTATGTGCTTCAGGGAGACTCTAATTTGAAGCAAGGGGGGACAGTTAACTCTTCTCTTTCCTCACCGTTTTCCTCACTTTAAATTACTCTTGGAGACCCTGCTAGGATTGCCTAAAAATTTTCCAAACAAGACAAATAGAAGCTTTGGTGGCAGTTCTGTGATGGTGTATGTGTGAAGGGGAAAAATCTTTCCATGTCACAGTCATCTGAATCCCCTTACCCAGTGGCTGCTGTTTAGCTGTAAACAATACAGTGAACACCTGTTTACAGATCTTCTAGTGACTTGCCTAGTTGGACCTTGTCTACTTTTAAAGTTCTATTGACTTAAACTAAGGTGTTGAGCACATGTGCAATTGATACCATTGGAGTTATTCCACTGTGACGTAGCCTTCAAGTGATGGGCACTTTCTTTTGTACACAGAACATTGAAAAATGCCTCAGCTAGTCACACATGATATAACCATTAAAGTACATGACCTTATGTGGATGATCTACAAAGAGCTTTTACCATTTTTTACTTGTATAATCCAACTTGCCTTAGGAAAAACAAAAAGTATCTGGCTATTGGTTTCTTTTCCACTTCAGAACAATTTTAAATGAATTGTTGAGGAGTCAGGGGAGCCAGTTCTGAGGCTGAGATGGTAATAGGTATAGATAGGACTACAGGGTTGATCCAGCCAGCTTTCTACTCAATCTCACTCTTAATTCTCCTCCTTACCGCAGCTACTGTACCACATGGATTTTGTCCATGCAGGTCCCATGATTCCTAGCAGGTTTCTGGTGGTCCTCACTTTTTCACCAGCAGAAGAGCTGGACAGATCTAACTCTACATCCATTAAAGGGACTGAAATACTCATTAGTCAGAATCCATTTCTCCATAAAGTAAAATATTCTGTTACTCTAACCGCCATGCATTGCCTTTGCCAGAGTTCTAGGTTCTGAAATGAATTATTTAAATGATGGTTCAATATTGTTGTTGTTGTTCAGTCGCACAGTCAAGTCTGACTCTTGGCGACCCCATGGACCACATCACGCCAGCCCCTCCTGTCTTCTGTCATTCTCCGGAGTATGCTTAATTCAATATATAAAATAATAAAATCAAAATTCAATATAAAGTCAAATTCAATATATAAAATAATAAATTCAATTCAATAAAATCAATTCAATTCAATATATAAAATCATAATGGATCCTTTCATGACTTGAAAAGGGAATATCTAATTTCATTTCCAAATTATTGTCTGTTCAATGAAGAAAATCATCTTTCTTTAATAATTCCTTTCCCCACTGAACATCTTGCAATTTACACAGCTTAAATATGGAAGATATTTATAATATCCCCTTTCTAGCGGAATGTACAGCTTGCCAGAAGATGTAGGGTAGAGCCTCCAGGCTGCCCAGATTAACAGGAGACCTCCTGCCAGCAGCCCTCCTTCCCTATCGCCATTTGGTGGGCTGGAGGGGAGGAAATGGGAGGGAATCACTATCACTAGTGACACAGTGAAGTCAATTCCAGCATGACCTAGAAGTGATGTCACCACCCAGGGGCAACATCCTAGCATTCACTGACAACTTTGTGGTTGTGTATAAGGAAAATGCTGGAGCATCACCCCTATGCAAGGACATCACTTCTGGTTCCTACCAGTAGTGACATGATTACATGACTAGAGAATCCCCATGCTGGAAAGTCTCCTGCTGGTTGCCAGCTTTTAGCTGTCAGCCCTAGGCAGGGATAATTCTGAATTTTTCATTCTTACTCTTTTAACCCCCAAATCTGTTTCAGTTTCACTTCTCTTTTGTACAAATAAAACAATGATTCTTTATTTGTACACCATTTTCTGTTTGCTCACATGGAATTTTTATATTGTATGGTATATATATAATCTAATTGTTTTGTATAATATATATATCTAATTCCCAACTGTGCACTCTATCTGCAGATACCTAAATCCACAGATAGGGGGCACACATACTTCAAGCAGACTTTTCTGCAAACTTGGATGACCCCTTGAGGCGTGCAGAAAAATCGGAAAAGTTAAAAAAAATACATTGGGGGTTAAATTCCCCCCCCCAAAAAAAAGTGTTGCCTCCCTGGAGGCTCAGGGCGGCTTACAGGGCATAATGCCAAATAAAACAGTAAAACAATACAAAATATTAAGTTACAACCCTATTAAAACAGATTTTGATGCTCCTCTCAGCAAAATTTCCAATCTCCTAAAATTCTTAAAAACAAGATGGCTATCCCTGACCGTCCCATTCTTGCCTAACAATGCAGTGACTGGATATGCGTGCCCCATCCTGATATGTTGGGGGGGTGGCTTGGAGGTTGGGAACTAAGCAGCTCTCAACCTCCTAGGTCAGTGGAGGGGGAGAAGCTTTGGCGATCGGGAGCCATGCAGCTCTCAATCTCCTGGGCCCATGTAAGGGATGAAGGCTTGGAGGTTGTGAGCCACACAGCTCTCATCCACCAAGGCCAGTGTGGGTAGGTGGGGGGAGGAGAAGCCTCAGAGATCAGGAGCCGCACAGCTCTTGATCTCCCAGGCCAGTGTTGGGAAGGAAGGCCTGGAGATTGGGAGCTGTGCAGCTCTTGACCTTCAAAGCCTCTGTGTGTATGAGAGTGAGAAGCCTCGCTCCAGACCTCCCAAACCATTGTGGGGGGGAGGGGGGAAATGCTTCGGAGATCGTGAGCCATGCAGCTCTTTATCTTCCAGATAAGTGTCAGGAGGGAGGCTGGGAGCTCTACAACTCCTGGCCTCCGAGGCCAGTGGGGGGGGAGCCTCAGAGATCAGGAGCCATGCCACTCTCAATCTCCCAGGCTGGGAGGGGCAGGCTTGGCTCTCATCCACCAAGGTCAGTGGGTGGAACCTTGGAGATTGGGAGAAAGAGACATAGGAAAGATTGACAGAAGAGGAAAGGTGGGAAAGAGGGGGAAGACTGTTCAACAAGAGGGAAGAGGGAAGTCAGTAAAGAGGTGATGGGATGCACCCTCCCCACAAGTTTCTTGTGGGTCTCCACTTGTATTTTAATGTTATTTACATGTCAGTAAATCAGCATTATACATTGCATATGGATGTACAACAACACAACCCTATGCAGAGTTACTCCAATATAAGTCCATTGATTTCAATGCAAGCACACAGGAGTAACTCTGCATCAAATGGCACAGCAAATAATACACATTGTCTGCATAAATGCTGAATATAAAAACCATAAACATACAAAGACAGTACAAACTCTACAGAACCAACAACTAAAATCAAAGAACGAAACTATTCACAAAAATATAAATTAATATATAAAGAAATGAAATGGGGTAACATACACTCTTTTGAGAAGTTAAAATTGGCCTTGCCATAAAGTCTCATGAGAAAAGAAGATTTAGAAAGCCTTAAATAACGTGGACTTTCCATACCAATCTTTAGGAGACTTGTAAACTGTATTTTCCATATGTCAATTCATCACTATAAGAGCATGTAGAAAGATTTCTTAATGGTTGCCCCGTAAATGTCTAACTGTCCTCACAGCCTCAACCAAATCATTTTATGGATACAGTAAATGGATTTGTTTGGACTCAATTTTCACAGTTAATCAAGTGTCAAACATTTTGAATCTGTTTTCCCCCGTATAGTGTGTGCCTCTTAATTGGATGTTTTATCATGTTGGCCTATAATACACAGACTGAAGCCTCCCGTTCTATTCTCCATAGGATCCATTCTTACTATCTATTGCAATTCATTGCACCTGGTTTTGTTTTCTTTTTTTTATTTATTTTTGGCCCCCCAAAGGGGAATTTTTTATTTTGGATTTTCTACACACTACACACTACAAATATGGGATGTGGTAAGGAATACTAATGCCCTATCACTATTACTATGGGAAATGGGACAGGGAATTCTAGATACATAAAGTCTACTGGATAGGGGAAGGAAAACTACCACTCTATTCTAAATCTCCTACTGGATATGGGGATAGGGTGAAGACTAATACAAATCATGATCTGAAAGCTAAAAGAATAGATCTTTTTAACCTATTAATACAGGTTATACAGAGATTAGTTCAATTATACAAATATAAAATTATTAGGTTGGCTCAGTTACTGCCCTTAGCACTCATGCTTTAGTTTTAGAGTCTTTTCTTCTTAGATTTCTTCATTTTCTGCAATGTGGGAGCGGCCTCTCCTTTCTCCAATTCAGATTATTCTGATGACGAGGAAATTTGGCTTCTTGAGTCCTGTGAGTAGGACTCCTCTTCTTCTTCTTCTTCTTCCTCCACTTCCGGTTTTAGATTCTTTTTCTTCTGCTTCTTTTTTACATTGAACATTTGATCCATAAATCTTTCCACTTTTGGAACACAGTAAATTATATATTTTTTATCCTGGTAATTAAAACTCAGCCCTTCCGGGAATAGCCATCTATGTGGTATTCCCT
>NW_015170978.1:165337-191164 GCF_001447785.1 Gekko japonicus | reverse complement strand
TTAAGTACTCATTCTTATCTTCAGGTATCCCATGGAAATGTAGAACATACATGGATCTTTCCAGCTGGAGCTGTATTAGTTGCATTTTATCCGAGGATCTCTCCTTCTCTGCTTCATCCACTCTTTTATTAATACTCTCAGTCTGTTTTTCCATCTTTTTCAACTTTTTCTCGATTGCTGAGGTTCTCTTATCCATCTGCTTTAGTTGTTTTTGCACATTATCTAGCTTGGTGTTGAGAGTAGTCATCTGATCCATTAGAGGGCTCAGTGCATTTGCTAACAACAAAGAGAAGTCTGTAGATGCTTCCTGGTTCTGGGAGGAAGTCATTGGTATGTTATTTCCGGTCATGAGTTTTTTCTCCAGTGCTCTCCATCCACTCCCAGCCATAATATCAACAAGAAGTAAGTTTTCCAAAACAAAGCAAAAGTTATGCGTTTTAATTCCACTTCATATATTTTAGCAGCTTTTGCGTTCGCTTAACTTCTTATACACTTGGTTTAGCTCAAAGTCTCTTTATTTTTGCTTTAAAACAGTTTTTACAGTTTATTCATGTGGGGGGGCTTGAAATCTCCTCCCCCCGCGCTTCAAACTTAGGTGCTTCCAATTACTACCAACTCTCAGTTCACTTATTTTTCACCTGAGCTTTGCTTAACTCACAGTTTGTAGCCTTGGAGGTCTTTTGGAAGTCTTTTTAGAAGTTTGATCGTGCTCGCTTGCTCCGGCAGTCGTCTCTGGGCGCCATGCTGGCTCCACGGCGATGGTACCTATCGGGGAAGAAGGTGAGCCTCAATTCCTTGGGCATCCCCTTGGAAGAGGCTCTCCTCAGCTCCCCAGGCTGGGGGTCTCCTACAAAGACCCCAGGGGGGTCCGGGATGAACTCGAACCCCTCCTGTCAACCAGGTCTCGGCATGTCTCCATCTAAGCGAGATGAGATGCGTCCGAGTGGCAAAACGCTTAAACCGGAAGTCCCTGGTTTTGTTTTCTTGTGATATCCATTTCTTTGACTCCTAGGAATTAAGCAGGATAGCAGTCAAACAGTATAAAAATATATTGATAAATCAAATAAAAATTACTATATGTGTCTGTCTTCCTGTATCCTGAGACTGTAGATGGACATCCTAATCTGTGGGAATGAGATTGTACTTGCAAGGGCAGGAGTTCCTTCCTGTAATTGAGCATTAAGTATCTAACATAAGATCTTATTATTTGTGATACCAGTCCCATCCACTGGGAGACTGGTGAGCTCTTTGAAAACATGACTTGAGACATTACTGAAAGAAGAAACAGATTTACTATAACAGCCAAGACAGTCCTGGAACCACAAAAAGAGATGGCATCTGTCCAGGACAGAACAAAGTTTGAGTCCAGTAGCACCTTTAAGACCTACCAAGTTTTATTCGTATGCATGCACATGAGAACTTATACCTTAAATAAAATGATGTTGGTCTTAAAGCTGCCACTGGACTCAAACTTTGTTCTACCACTTCAAACCAACATGGCTACCCACTGAATCTGTCCAAAAGAGAGTTAGCAAATTAAATGGACCCTGTTCCCCCAGGACTGAAGGAAGTCTTGCTCCATCTTGGCATCCGCCCAAATAGTCATTTAGTTTACAGACTTCTCTCTGGTAGCTTTTGCCAAAAAAAGTAGGCCTGCAAAGGGAAGGCTGGCATTGTTCATGGTGTCAGAATAGGAAGGGAGGTTATGTGAGAGTTTGCCTGCCAAGAGATAAACATGCTGCCTTAGTGACCAGCAAGAGGCAACAACTGAGTGCTGCTGATACTGTGTGGCTGGCAATCAAGCAGCGGGTAGCCAAGACAATGCTACAGACAGTCAAACCATCAAACCATAAATTCTTCTTCTATTTTTCAAAACACTGAGCTGTCATTGCATTGGGAAGGCATATATTACAGATAGGGAGTGAGGGGGGGGGTGCAAATTAAATAAATAAATAAATATTGCCCTGTGATAGCTTTACCATGAATCTGAATTCCAGCAGCCTTCCTCTAGGGTGCAGCTTTCCATTCTGAGTCCTACCCGTCTAGAAGGTTGTTGTCCAGGCTGGAAAGGAAGGCAGAGGGCCTAAGAGGGTGAGAAAAGGCCTGGAAGACAAATGAAGAAAAACTGAAGGGAATGGCTGTGTTCACCCTGTAGAAAAGATTAAAAGGTAATGTTGGCTGTTTTCAGAATTTTAAAAGGAGATCAGAAGGAAGAAGAGAGGCAATTGCTCATCATGTTTATGAAGTGGACCTAAATATACAGATATGATTATTAAAGAGTATAGGCCTGCCAACCTCCAGGTGGGTCCTGGAGTTCTCCCAGAATTACAGACTACAGAAATCAGTTCCCCTGAAGGAAATGGCAACTTCAGAGTGTGGACTCTATGGCACCGCATCCTAGCAGAGCTCCCTCACATCCTTAAACTCTGATTTCCCCAGGCACTGCCCCCAAATCTCCAGCTATTTACCAAGCCAGAATTGGCAGCCCTAATTAAACAAACCCAGAACTTTTTAATCATGCTATTCTCAGAAAGGAATGAGTGTAGATGTAACACACCTGATCTCTTCTTTTGAATCAAACAGGTTGTTGCCTCACAGCTCCATGGGCTCCTGGAATAGACTGATTTTCTGGATCCATTTCAATCTATCTTCAGGCCAGGATCTGGAACAGAAACTGCTTTAATTACCTTGGTTGATGACATCTATTAAGAACTAGACAAGGGAAATGTGACCCTGCAAGTTCTACTTGATCTCTCAGCAGCCTTTGATGGTATTGGCTATAGTATCCCACTGAGCCACCTCCCAGTACTGGAACTAAGGAGCACTGTAATACGGTGGTTCCCTAGCACATAACAACATGCAAAAATATCTAATGAGATGGCCATTTTAGATTTTATGTGTATTCCCATTTGACTGAAACACAAGCATCAAAAATTGAAATTAAAATGTTGTGGAAAGACTTCTTCCCTCCTTCATGAATTCATTCTTGCCTGTCAGGTCCCACTGCCAAGAACAAATTTACACGCTTCTTCCCAGTATGTACTGATTACTCTTCTGTCTCTCTTCATGCTATGTGGGTCTCTAACTACCCTTTTCTCCTCCCCTCCTCTTTTTCACCCATCTAATAATATGTGACTTTCCTGCCAAGGCTGTTAAATGAAACTAAAGTCAGCACCAGTGCACTGAGATTGCTTTGAAGTCACTGCTGAGCACTGTAATATTCTGCTTAAAACCAGATGGAAAATTTCAGTAACAGAAGGTTGTTTTCTTTGTAACTATTCACGAAACAAGTTGAGGTTAATAGTTTAAAACAAATGTGCTCTCCACCATTCCATTTACATACTTAAATTAAAAAAGAAGGCTCATAAGGACCATTCTGGGGTTCAATTTTCACAGGTACTCAAGACACCTCTAGATATAAGGAAGAAATGTGCAAGATGTCTCTGTGAGGGTCAGGTGTGCCATCTCAATATACATAGCTGGCAAGCACTTTGAAGCACATCTATTATCTGTGTCAAGTCCAATGCATGTAACCATTTTGTTACTATTATGCCTCCATTTTGGCTTGTGTTTCTCTTTTCCTCCATTTTGATGCAATGTCAGCTCTTTTCTGCAAGTCTTCCTTTTCAGCCAATCAGTTGACATACCTGAACATCCACCTCCATTCCTCCCGGTCCAGGTTCTTAAACCAATCCTCTCGCCGTACACCTTGTCTCCAAAGTGTGCTCTGCCTTGCCATGTCACCTGAAGTGTTAACTCTAACTGGCTCCAAATTGGCAATGTTTATGTAACTGTGAAGAACATGGACTGACATACATCACATGTCTTCACTGCTCTTCCCCTACTTTGAAATTATTGACTGCCAGGAGGCTCAGACCCTGCCTTGGAGACTGGACCCTTGCCAGGTTTGCATCGCTAGTAAGCCATAGCTCCCATTCTAACTTCTCACTGTACACTTCAGCCTCTTGCCTCCCTCTCTTGTTGCATTGTGCAGTATATGGATGCTTGGAACATTTGACCCCTTGTAATGGGCTTTCTAACACTGGGTATTATAATGAATGCTTAATAGTATTTTGACTGCTTGAGTTTGCTAAGTCTCCTGTAAGGACTGCTGTGTGATTCCCTTCAATGCATGCTATTTGTATTTTCAGCCGGTGTTTCAGCTAGTTTGGTATAGTGGATAGGAGCACAGACTCTAATCTGGGAGAACCAGGTTTGACTCCCCACGCCTCCACATGCAGCTGCTGGTGTGATCTTGGGTCAGTTACAAGTTGTCTCAGAGCTCTTCTCTCACAAGCAGTTCTCAAAAGAGCTCTCTCAGCCCCACCTACCTCTCAGGGTGTCTGTTGTGGGGAGGGGAACTTCAGTGAGAAAAACTTCAGTGAAAAAAAAAATCCCGTTTGCCACGAAAGTGGCGCCTAGTGATTGACGGTGTGATCGTTCTGCGCTGCTTCTTTGCTGCGCTGCAGGATAGCCATGTGATTGGCACCTAACGGCCTAACCACGGGACCTCGATGGGACGTGTGATCGGGCTGCCGTGCGTTACTTTGCTCCGGGGCTAAAAGCCACACTTCCCCCCACACACACATTTTCCGGCTCATGTGACTGGGACCTTTGTAGGTTTTTTGTATATATTTGTTCATATTCCATTGTCCTTTTCATTGATCATGACATCCAGAAAATTAATATGATGTTCATTGAAATGCATTTCAGATTCGATGTTATTATCCTGAACATCAAGCCAACTATGAAATTCTTGCAACTGCCTTTCCATATCAAGAAAATATCTTTGAAAAAATATATACAATTTTCTCTTCAAATTTACCCATATTTAAATTAGCAATTTCCAGAGCCATTGCTGGGTGCAGCCCATTTTTTTCTTCATCCTTAGTTATTTGTGTGGGTCAGTGCCCACATTGGGAATGTTCCTTGAAGCCCCTTGTAAAACCTAAGCCAATACCTCCTAGGAGGGAAAGTTGGTGGCAAGAAGGTTTCTTTCTTATGCTCAAACTATTTCAGTGCAGATGTGGGCAAAACTAGAAAGTGGGCCACTGTCAAGCTGATAAGTACTTAGTATACATAACACAGCTACCCCTGTCAGTTTTGTCAGTAAAATAATTATGCCTCCCCTTGGTGATGGTTGTTTAAACCCTTCACTGCAAATCCACCACATCAGTAAAGGCCTGTGGGAGTGAATAAATAAACAGAAGAACTCTGTTTTCACTGAAAGCCAACTCTCAACAGGAGTTAGGATTCCCCTCTTCAGAATCAATGACATATATGTGATACAGCATACATGAAAACAGATTGTTAAAAGAGCCAGTCAGTGTGATTCTGCTACTTGCTCTTAATTTGAAGATTTTTGAAAGTATCAATCAATTCAGATGTTATATGGATTATAGTAGGAATATGCATGAACCTAGAAAATAATTTAGAATACCCTTCTAACAGATGGCAGGATGTATTTGACCTAAAAACTTCTGTGGTGTTTGGGAGTGGCTGCTTCAGGGCATAGTCAACCAAAGGAATTAGGATGGTCTTTACCTATCCCTTCATTTCTAAAATCACTGCTACAGGGCCATTGCCCAAGGCACAGTCAAAAAAGGAATAAATTAAAAGCTATAGAACAATATAACCTAATAATGACTACCCAAGATCCAGATCAATACTTTGGTAATGACTTAGTTACAAGCACTTGGAACAATGCCTTCCCCCAAGCAATGATCATTCGAATGCAGATCAACTCTCCCACACCACTTAGACAAGATACTGGATCTGTTATTCCTCCAAAGTCTATAGTAGCATAGACTGCAGACCTCCACACACTTAGGTCACTTCAACCTCTTTGACTTAAGTGGGATTTAAGCAGCTTAGCTGTGAGCAGAATTCCTTCTTTTTCAAGTGGCTTAAGCATGTTTATGTGTGTTTCATGGCCTTTGGCTTTAAATAGCTTCAGGCTAACTACAAAGTTGTGTAATAATAACAATAAAGAGAAAATTCCAAAAAGATCATTTGGATGTTCATTGAATTTTAATGTAATTTTAAAGCTAATGAGTTGCTCTTTGTAGAGTCTCATTGCCATTCTCCTCATACATCTGCTATGAGGGAACTAGGGATAGTCCATTAGGAAGCGAAAAAGAGAACAGTTCAGCTTCTGTGCTATCACTCTGCTCAAATCTATCAAGTCCTCAGATCTTTTCACCAAGCAGATCTCTGCCACCAAGGTCCAGCATTTCACATGGAATTCACATTTTGCATATTACCAGAATGTTATTATCAAAACCAAAACCGTGTAATCAGACTTTCAGACTAGAGAATCTCACACACACACAAAGATTTTGAACCTGTATATCACAACATGATGAATCTGGGATATTCATGTGAATTCTGTGTCAGGGGGGTTTAGAATTCCAGATTTATTCCAGCTGTTATAGAAATTTGAGATCACTCAAGTCCATTCAGTTAATGGGCTCAGAAACTGGGTTACTAGCCTTTATGGATATCAGCTAAATTAAGTGCAGAATCAAGTGGCATGGCCTGATATGTTTCGGCTCACAAGAACCTTCTTCAGAGGTCAAATAGTACAAAGTACAAAATACACCAAGCAACAAAGTCCCTGTAACACAGTAAGGCAATAAACAATAATATAGGACCAAAAATGGAATGTTACAATATGGAATTGATTGACACACCAAAAGATTTCTACTTGTGTCAGAAGTACCCTTATCCACATTAGGAATAGTATGCACAGTTCTGGTTCCTGTATCTCAAAAAGGGTTTTCCAAATTTGCTGGCATATTGAGTGCAGCACTTTAACAGCATTGTCTTTTAAGACTTTGAATAGCTCAGCTGGGATACCATCACCTCCGCTAGCTTTGATGTTAGTAATGCTTTCTAAAGCCCATTTGACTTCACACTCCAGAATGTCTGGCTCGAGGTCAGTGATCACACCATCATGGTTGTCAAGGACATTGATGTCCTTCTTGTATAGTTCTTCTGTGTATTCTTGCCATCTCTTCCTAATCTCTTCTGCTTCTGTTAGGTCCCTACCATTTTTGGCCAGCTTTGCATAGAACATTCCCTTGATTTCTCCAATTTTCTTGAAGAGATCTCTAGTCCTTCCCATTCTATTGTTTTCCTCTATTACATTGCATTGTTCTTTCAGGAAAGCCTCCTTATCTCTCCTTGCTGTTCTCTGGAAATCTGCATTCAGTTGGGTAAATCTTTCCTTTTCACCTTTGCCTTTCTCCAGGAGATCCTCCCGGCTCTGCTCCGGAGGTCTGGAAAGGCACTTCGCGGAGCCACCCACACGCATGCTCCTCCTCTGCCGTCAAAACTGGGAGGTGACACTGATGGCCAGGAACAACACCCCTGCCACCGTCCCCAATGGCGGAGAAACCCAGCCCCACCCTCAAGGACCAGCCCCCCCACCGGAGTGACGCACCACACACCCCCACCGCCCGCCCGCCTGCCTGCCTGCCTCTCTCCATTCGGCCTCGCCACTCTCTCCACAGGGCACCCCGGTCCGCCACAACAGCTGCTCCCCCCCTGCGTTCCTCCTCCTTCTGTGGCCAACGCCACTTCCGCCTTGTGCTCATGCACCGTTGGGTGCTTTTGCGCATCCTGGAGACTTGGGGGGGGAACCCTTGATGGGACATGGGCGGGTGCCTGATGCCACTAACTACCACTGGAAATGCGATCAGACGCCCACACTTGCCCTGCGGTTTCCGGAAACTAGTACCTCAGAGGTACTAGTTTCTTAATCACATCTTCGGCGGGAAGCCTCGGGTGAGCCACGGGAGCTCTATACTTCCCAGATGTGGCAGTGTGATCGCGCCCAGGAAATCCGCCTATCTTCCGTCTCTGTAGTGTGGCTAATGCTCCATGTGACCGCAGCCCAAGTTGCTTTTCCTTTGGGATGGTACTGATTGCTGCCTCTTGTACAATGTCACGAACCTCCGTCCATAGTTCTTCAGGCATTCTGTCTATCAAATCTAGTCCCTTAAACCTATTATTCACTTTCACTGTATATTCATAAGGGATGTGATCTAGGTCAAACCTGAGTGTCCTAGTGGTTTTCCCAACTTTCTTCAGTTTTAAGCCTGAATTTTGCAATGAGTAACTCATGATCTGAGCCACAGACAGCTCCAGGTCTTGTTTTTACTGACTGGATAGAGCTTCTCCATCTTTGACTGCAAATTATAAAATCAATCAGATTTTGGTGTTGTCCATCTGGTGAAGTCCATATGTAGAGTTGCCTCTTAGGTTGTTGGAAGAGGGTGTTCACTATGACCAGCGTGTTCTCTTGACAAAACTCTATTAGCCTTTGCCTGGCTTCATTTTGTTCTCCAAGGCCCGACTTGTCTGTTATTCTGGTTACCTTTTGACTTCCTACTTTAGCATTCCAGTCCCCTATGATGATAAGAACATCTTTTTTTGGTGTTAGTTCTAGGAGGTGTTATAGCTCTTCATAGAACCAATCCATGTCATACTCTTCTGCGTCAGTGGTTGGGGCATAGAGTTGGATTAGTGTGGTGTCGAATGGTTTGCCTTGGATTTGGACGGAAATCATTCTGTCATTTTTGAGATTGTATTCCATTACTGGCTTTCTCACTCTCTTGTTGACTATAAAGGCCACACCATTTTTTCTATGGGACTCTTGGCCACAGTAGTAGATATAATGGTCTTCTGACTTAAATTCGCCCATTCCCGTCCACTTTAGTTCATTGATTCCCAATATGTCAATGTTCAGTCTTGTCATCTTATTTTTGACCACATCCAACTTACATTGTTTCATAGATCTTACATTCCAGATTCCTATGCAGTATTGTTCTTTGCAGCATTTGACTTTCCTTTCACCATCAGGCACATCCACAACTGAGCATCCTTTTAGCTTTGGCCCAGCTGCTTCATTCTTTCTGGGGTTACTTGTACTTGTCCTCTGTTCTATGAGGTAAGGCTAAAACATCTGCGGCTTCTTTAGTTAAGAAAAAAGTGACTGAGGGGAGACATGACAAAAATCTACAGAACTGTGCATGGTATGGATAAAGTGGAAGTGAACAGAGAGAGACTTTTCTCCCTCTCCCATAATATTAGAACCAGGAGACATTGTAGAAAACTCATTGACAGCAGATTCAAGATAAACAAAAGGAAATGCTTTTACAGAATGGGTGTGTGAAACTCCACAAGATGGGATGACTACTGGCTTAGATGGGTTTAAAAGGGGGTTAAACAGATTTGTGGATGATAGGTCTACTATCACTGATAGTTGTATGGGACCTCTGGGTTGAGACACAGAACACCTCTGATTGTCAGATACTGGAGAACTGTTAGCCTGTGAGAGCTTTTGTCTAAAGGTCCCACTTACAGGTTCTGCCATGGCATCTGACTGGCCAGTGTAGGAAACAGGATGTTGCACTAGATGGATGATTGATCTGATCAACCATGGCTGCTTTTACATTCTTAAAGATAGTCCATTGTTTCTAGCAGGATTTTATATTCAATTTCTGTATGAAATGTTACATTTATGATAATATGTCAACACTCCTTAGACATTCAACAACAGAACTGAAAGTTGCATACTTCAGCATAAATGTGTTGGGGGGAGATACCAGTCTGAAACTGCTGAATTGGAAGTTGCATGCAAATTTAAAACTAGCTCACTACAGGAAGTAATTGTCAAAATAACATCCATTAATTGGATGCATCTCACAAAGTCAGTTCTGGTTCTCAAAACCTTATGCCATAATAAATTAATTAGTCTTTGAAGTGCCGGAAGACTATGTGTTATTTTGACTGCAGCAGGCTAACACAGCTAGCTCTCTTAAAGTTGCCCCTTTGTGAACTGCACCATTCATCTTTCTATTGCCAATTGATCACCATTTCATGCTCCAATTGGATTGTTTTGGGGAGGAGCCATGTCTCTCATGAACACCTGACACATGAGCACATGAAGCTGCCATATACTGAATCAGACCACTGGTCCATCACGGGCCATATTGTCTACTCAGATTGGCAGCAGCTCTCAAGGGTCTCAGGCAAAGGTCTTTCCCATCACCTGGTCCTTTTATTGTGAGATGGAAAAGACTGAACCTGGGGCCTTCTGCATGCCAAGCAGATGCTCTACCACTGAGCCATGGCCTCTCTCCGCTGGTAAAGCACCTGCCCTGCACGCAGAGGTCTAGGTCTAAATTCCTGGCATCTTTCGTTAAAAGGATCAGTTAGAATATGATTAAAAAGACCTCTGTCTGAGACCTTAAAGTGCTGCTGTTGAAATAGTGAACCTGATGGACATGGGTCTGATTCACTGTAAAGGCAGCTTCATGTTCTTAGTTTTTGGACTGAACTGTTTCCATCTGTGCTCTGCAAGGTAATGCAAAACAATCTGAAATGCTGAGCCTTCTGGCCTCACTTTGTCATAATACACACTTACCTGGTCTTCTGTTTGCACCCATGTGTAACTACATTTCTGCCTACTGAGTGTAACACTTCATGCATTTGACAAAGTAGGCTCTGTTTTATGAAATCTGATAGCATAACAGATTAGTTAATGTCAAAAGACTCTTTGTAATTTTGTCTGCAACTAACATGTCTACCCCACAGGAATTTGTTAAAATCACACTGTAGCAAAACCATTTTCTTTGAATGATCTTTCCCAAGTGCTCAAGAAAATAAGGAATAGAAATCTTTCTGTAAGATCATCCTGTAATACCTGTCCCCAAAGTATGTCATTGCTGTGCCAATTTTATTCTGAAAGGTCTTGTAGGGATTCAGATTGATGTCAGGAAACCTGCTCACCTATAAAAGCCTAAGAGGAGGGAGCAGTCAAAAGATAAACATTAACAAACGCTTCAGAAGACAGGGTTTTAAAATGCACCACAACACTGCAGATAGAGTGGAGGATAGTGGCACAATGTACAGACATATTTGATATTTCCCTGAAAATCTCTTCTTGGCTTAATATTGACTTTATAGCCAAGCTAAATTGTATAGGTTTAGATGGGAATGTTTGAATTTAATTCAGCAACGATGAGTTGTCATAGGATCTATAAAGAAGAAATACATTGTGGCACTAAGACTGTGTAATGGGCTTCAAAATCAATAAAATTTATTATTTTCTCATGAGGTTCATCTACTACTACCTCTGCTCCTAGTTGTTCTTGATCACTGTCCTGTGGCTCGTAAAATGTACTAAATGAACAGCAGCTTGGGAGTAAGCCAAATGGTGGGTCACATGCAAATTCCAATTGCTTAAGTGAGTAGCGTCATGCTAAAATAATGCCCAAAATTGATCAGAAAAATTAATGTGATTAACTAGTGAAATCTTTCCAGTTATTGATTTTCAAAGTCATAGTAAAAGGTCAGAAATCTAGTTCCTGTCATTTCTCGTTGAAGGATCTCACATAGAAGGCCTCGGAAATACCATCACTGGAAACCTTCAAGAGCTGCTGTCAGTTAGAGTAGACAGTATTGGGCTAGATGCACCAGTGGTCTGACATAATGTAAGGCAACTTTTATAAATGGGCAGAATCCAGCTGAAGTCCAGCACTTTATCAGTCCCATCAATTAAAATGGGATAGATTTAAGTATCTAATTTAACTCTTCCATTAAGATAATTTCAGATGGTAGCTGTGGTGGACTGCAGTAAAACAGCTAGATTTGAGTGCAATAGCACTTTAGAGATGAACAGAGCTTTCTAGAGTCAAAGCCCCCTAAAATGTAAGCAAACGAGGTTAAGTCACAGCACCATTTTTTCAGTCTGTGTCCATGCCAGAGTCCTCAAATAAGAATGGAGCAACATGAATATGAATCTTGGTTGACCAAACAAACAAACAAAAACAAATTGGTCACCAAGATTAACTTGTAAAAATGGCCTTTGACATTGTAGCTAAGGTAGATAATTGTAGCTAATATAGCAAAGGATAATGTTCCTTCTTCATAGACCTCGGACACGTACCAAGAAGAATCAGATCAGAAATACAGAATCCTTCGAAGAGATTTTAGTCAACTGTAAATTCCCAGTAAAGTTTGAGAAGCTGCAGAGGAATTTTGCTTAGTTTTACCTTTAAGGTCATAGTGATCCTCCCACTGAAAAGATTCATGCACATGGGGGGGGGGAGTGGAATTTTGCTGATTCCCCCATTATGCTTCTACTCCTATCTGAAGCTGCTCCTGGGGGGTTTCCCCCCCAGAGTATTCCAATTTTAGTATATGTGCTGCCGAAGCGAGCACCCCCTCCCCCAGAGTAGCATTTCAAGGGACATTTCAGGTTGCCAGGTGATAGAGGAAGTCTTGCTCCCATTAACAGAGGTCCTTCTTTGTGTGGATATTTTTGATGGGATCCAAACTATCACTCTGACTTTTAGAAGAAGAGAGGTTTCATTGCTGCTCCCACTTGCAGTAGACAAAATTTTACCAAAACAATCAAGGCTCCATCCCCCAAATCTCCAGGAATTTCCCAACATGGAGTTGGCAGCCCTAGTGAGGATGTGCACACACACTTTTCCTTTGCAGCTACAGCCTGCCTGGCATGCAGGTGAAGGGTGGCTTTTTTTGTTTCAATCAGATGGGAAAAGAAGCTGGGGAGGCTCCCTTCTACAGATACAGAGATTGACTGTCTCCCTCCACCCAGTTGCTGAGCCCAGTTAAAAGAGAAGGCAAAATTGTTGCCAGCACCAATTCATTATTACCATTTTACAGTGATTTTAAAACTCTATGATGCCCTGATCCACTGTGGGCTTTGGGGGAACAAACCTTTGCCCCATTCCCAAATTGTTTTCAAGAGCCAAAACAGCTGCATGGGTACCCGCATACACTGTAAAGTGGTCATGAATCTGCTTGAGAAAGGCAGAATACCGAGGCTGTTGCTGCTGCCCCCCACCCCCTCTGATTCCAACCTCCTTTGAACACTCCCCACCCGGGAGGAGACTTGTGACAGATTTCACAACAGCCCTTAGTGATGTTTGGGGCATGACAAATGATTGGTAGGGCCCTGCCTCTTTGTGCACCACTGTGGCTATGGATCTGATTGTGCCAGCTGCTCTTCCCTATGAGCTAGTTTGCTAAAGGCAAGTAGTAATTGTGAAATGGTTTTGTTCTGCATATCTGTGGGATTTGATTGTCTTTTGTATATTTTGTACACTGTAAGTTGCTTTGGGTCCATATTGTATGGAGAAAAGTGGGTGAGAAGTGTTCTAAATAAATAAATAACAGCAAGCCTGCAACAAAAGTAAAAGAGTTGTGCTGTGCTCCCTATACATGCGTCTCTGAGTATGAAGACAGAAATTGTGGTATCACAGGGTAGGGCTGCCAGTTCAACAGGTGGGGAATTGGGGGGCGGGATCTACCCATTCCAGAATTCCTGGCATCATGATGTCATGTCTGTTTCATGCTGGAAGTGATGTTATGACACTTGGATGCTGATTTCCCTTCCTTCCCCCCCCCGGCCTGTTGAATGGTGGTGGGAAATGGAGGGGGGTGAGCCAGGACCGGAGGTGTCCTTTTGTAGCAGGAGATCTTCCCCCAATCACAGGGGCCTCTGAAATGATGGGCCAAGCATCTCTGATCAGTGATAGTCCCTATGTCAGATCATGATCTTTGGCAAATAACCCTTTAAGCAAATCCTCGATGCTGGTCATCCAAACATTACATCCAACAGCATAAACAAACATGCCAAAATCATCTGGCACCCCACCCCCATCGAAATAAAAGGAATCAATCAATCAAATATTGCATTAAAGCAGACTGTGTTTAGTTGTCCTTATTTTCACCTTTGGTAAAGGAAGTAAAGGAGCTGCAGTGGCTCAAGTGGTTAAGACGCTGAACTGCAGACTGTGGAAGGTCGGTAGTTCAGCAGTTCAAGACCCGAGTGTGCCGCATGACGGAGTGAGGTCCCGTCTCTAGTTCCAGCTCCTGCCAACCTAGCAGTTCGAAAGCAAGAAATTGCAAGTAGATAAATAGGTACCACTTCGGTGGGAAGGTAACAGCGTTCCGTGCGCCTTGGTATTTAGTCATGCCGGCCACATGACCACGCTGGCTCTTCGGCTTTGAAACGGAGATGAGCACTGCAACCCTAGAGTCGGATTCAACTGGCTTTCGAGCAAGGGAACCTTTACCTTTTAAAGGAAGTTTTGCTAGCATTCTTTGCAATATCATTGTACACTGGCTTACTTTCTTGCAGAGTTCTCTTTCTATTTGAAATTCCTACCCAGATTTTGCTTTGCATTTTGAAGCTTAACTAGCAACTCAGTTCAGACCTTCCAGTAGTATCCTTCATCCTCATTCAATATATGAAGTTAATTTATATGAAGTCCGATGAGGTCCATCTACCTCAGTGTTGGCTGCTCCGACTGGTAGAAGTTCTCCAGGGCCTTAGATGCAGATCTTTCCCTTATCTATCCATTAACATTTTAAAACTGGAGGTGCAAGGGATCAAACCTTAGACCTTTAACATGTGAGCACATATTATACAACTGAGCTATGGCCCCTCTTCCTACAGCCTTGAGTTGCTAAGGAAGATTTACTATACTCTTTGAGATAATTTAAAGAAAAGGTCAGAACCATCCCTCACCTTCTACCTAATCTGAGACTATTTGAGCCAATAATGTATATTCAGTAGAAAATGTGATTCGGTTATAATCAAATGGAGAAAGTACCTCAGAGTTGTCTTCACAGATTCATGATGCCTAGTGGCAAAATCAGTAGGGATCCTTCATTCACACTTATTAACTATATATATGAAGAGAATTCTGAAAATTATGCATCATAACATTATTCAAAAGCAGTTACCATTTAAGCATGCGTCAGTATTACACCCTTTCTTCAGCATTCCTAATGAGATGAGAATATGCAGCTATTCACCATTAGTCGTACTAACAAATTTGTTGCCTAGGGGCCATGGTAGAGCAGAACACAGAATGAGGCATTAACACAGATTTATAGTCACTCCTATAACCTTTAACTCAGTATTTTATTACTAAAAGCTCTGTGGGAAGTGCTCATGGAATATGCAAAAAGCGTTGTAGGTACTTTTTATAGCTGAAAAACCTTGCTCATGGCTTTGGCATAAACAATAGTCAAACAACCCAAATTTACATGGAAGTGTGCCCATGCATAACAGAGAAAAGGCAATATATCATAAAACAAAATATATGGGACAATGAGTTATTTTATTTTCTAATATTCCCACACTTAATGCTCACTGTTTCCTTAAATCACGGTATTTTTAGCACAAATTGTGTCCATCAGTGTGTTTACTGCCTTGATGATCCTGCTTAGAAATGGTAAAAGGAGGGGGAAGTCCCACAAACATAAGCTCATATCGTTACAGGAGGGGGAAGTCCTGGAAACTTTTATTTTTATAAAGGCGTAAGCTTGCAAAGCTACAGAATAAATTGATGGTGTTGATGAAAAACACTTCTTTATGTTTCATGGGGAAACATGCATTATTTCATGTACAGAAAGACATAGAATCGTATTCTGTTTTATTTAATTACTTAACCATATGGGTCACAATAATGTGGGAACATGGTTTGAACCTCAAAGCATAGCTCTGTTATTGGAATGAAAGTTTTCCACCTCTCCCATGCTGCTGCATCCAGTGTGGTGTAGTGGTGAAGAGAGCTGGTCTGTAATCTGGATAACTGGATCTGATTCCCTACTCCTCCACATGAGGCCTGCTGCATGACCTTGGGTCAGTCACAGTTCTCTCAAAACTCTCTCAGTTCCACCTACCTCATGAGATGCCTGTTGTAGGGAGAGGAAGGGAATGTGATAGTAAGCTGCTTTGAGACTCCTTAAGGTAGAGAAAAGTGGGGTATAAAACCTACTCTTCTTCTTCTTCATCTGCATCCCAAGGCTAGGGTTGTCAGCCTCCAGTTGATGGCTGAAGATTTCCTGGGATTACAAGTGATCTCCAGGTGACGAAGATAGGTTCACCTGGAGACAACAGCCACTCATGGCTTTATACCACATTGAAGTCCTTTCCCTTCCCTCTCCAAACCCCACCCTCCTCAAGCTTCACTTGCCCAAATCTCTAGGTATTTCCTAAACCAGATACAGCAACCCTATCCCCAGGCACACGCAGAAACACTGCCCTCAGGGGTTCAAAAACTCCCAGAAACAGAGCTGAATGCCATATGGGGTCTGTAAAAGGACAGATAATATAGAGAAAAAAATCTTTCCTTATCCAACAATGGCAGTGCCTTTCTGCTGGCTGAAAATTATCACTGGATCCAACCCTTAACTCTTTTGAAATCTAGATTGCTTCCTCTTGCTCTGGGTTAAACAGTTACACCTAGGGTTGCCAGCCTCCAGGTAGGGCCTGGAATTCTCCTGGGATTACAGTTGACCTCCAGACTTCACAGATCAATTCCCCTGGAGAAAAGGGGAGCTCCAGAGGGTGGATTCTGTGACATCACATCGCCACTAAGGATTCCCCTCCCCAAGCTCCTTCCTTCCCAGATCCCCCCCCCAGATCTCCAGGAATTTTCTTTTTCTTTTTTTTAATAATCTTTTTATTGGTTTTCCAAAATAAACAGACATAACAAACACTGTGTGGTACCGCTTATTACAACAAAGAAATCCATCAAACAAAAATAATCTGATACTCTCTTATCCTATCTATATCTCTGGCTATGATTCATCATACATTTTCTTCTCTTTACTTCACCATCAGCACTTACTCCCTCCTAAATATCCCTCTATTTTTCCAGCACAAGTTTCAAAACAGTTTAAACAGTCCTCAGACAAAAACTTTATTTTCTTGCTCAAATCCAAAAATTATACTATATAAAGTTAACCAATAATACTCAGGCTTCAATCCCAATTATACAGCCTTATAGTGCTATTAATGTTTTAATTTTAAATTAATGTTTTAAATTATCCCTTGACAAGATGCAAATCACGTAAAATAGAAATTAATCTATAGTCATATTCAAATATTCTATCATTTTCTACCTCATTTATTTTTTCAAATTAACAATTTCCTTTCCTTTTTCGTTCTCTGTTTATAATACGTTTTAACTTTCTTCCCTTTAATTCCTAGCATTTAAGCAAATATCGAACAAATCCCATTTAAAATAGTATTTAAATTAACCCTTAACAAGGTAACAAATAACGTAAAATTTGTAATTTCTTGTTGTCTTCTGGAAATTAATCTAAAGTCACATACCTCCTAATTAAAAGGCCTGGCATCAAATATATAAGTCCACTCTTATTGTCCAACCTCTTCACTTCCAGCACATAGAATCAACAGTATTTCTCATTTTAAACAGAAAAGTTATTTTACCACAAAATACATATTGTGGAGTTACTTTCTCTCTTCATTTCCAACATATAAAACAAACAGCATATCTCATTTTAAACAGACGGGGGGGGGGAATTATTCTACCACAAGAAACATATTGTAGAATTGTTTTCTGGTATGGGAAACCTTTTTTTGTTAATGATCAAAAATAAATGTCTTACCCCTTTGTACTCAAAGTACTTCAATCCCAAATGTTGTCTTTCTCGATTTATCAGTTCTGTCTTAAATAATTTGCTCTCTTTGTTACTTTTCCACGGAATGTACCTCCTTTTCCTTTTAGTTGGCTTCTTTTCTTCTACGTGAAGTCCTTTTTGGATATTCCTTTTTATCAAACCCACTGCTCATTTTACATAGTTTTTAACATTTTCTTGCTTGAAGACATTCCTTTTTTTCTCCTTCGGTGTGGGAAGTGTGTTCTGTTTCCTTTTTCCTTGGTTGTCATCTTGTTTTATCTCAAAAGTCTCACAAGTTTGCTGGTGTAGCATGGGCTCCTCCTCATTTTGTGGTTTCAAATCAGTGTTTTGAAGGTTCTTGACAATATTTTTACACGCTTCCTCCGCTCCCTGTCAGTAGCTTTTTAAATTGTTCCAGAGTTTCTTGTTGTTGTTCAGTCGCACAGTCGAGTCCGACTCTTCGCGACCCCATGAACCAGATCACACCAGGCCTTCCGGTCTTCCGCTGTTCTCTGAAGTTTGCTCAACTTCATGTTTGTTGCATCTATGACACTGTCTAACCATCTCATCCTTTGCCGTCCCCGTCTTCTTTGACCTTCAGTCTTTTCCAGCATCAGGGTCTTCTCCAGTGAGTGTTCCCTTCTCATTTGGTGGCCAAAGTATTTGAGCTTCAGTTTCATTATCTGGCCTTCCAGGTAACAGTCAGGGTTGATTTCTTTTAGGATTGACTGATTTGATCTTCTTGCAGTCCAAGGGACTCTCAAGAGTCTTCTCCAGCACCATAGTTCAAAAGAATCTATTCTTCGGCGCTCTGCCTTCCTTATAGTCCAACTCTCGCAGCCAAACATGACTACTGGGAATACCATTGCTTTGACCATGCGGACTTTTGTTGGCAGGGTGATGTCTCTACTTTTTATCATGCTGTTTAGGTTCACCATCGCTTTCCTCCTAAGGAGCAGGCATCTTTTAATTTCATGGCTGCTGTCACAGTCTGCAGTGATCTGGGATCCCAGGAATGTGAAGTCTGTCACTACTTCCACGACTTCCCCTTCTATTTGCCAAGGAGTGATGGGGCCGGATGCCATGATCTTAGTTTTTTTGATGTTAAGCTTCAAGCCCACTTTTGCGCTCTCCTCTTTTACCCTGAGCAAGAGGCTCTTTAGGTCCTCTTCACTTTCTGCCATTAGAGTGGTATCGTCTGCATATCTGAGGTTGTTGATCTTTTCCCCAGCAATCTTAATTCCCGCTTGTGATTCATCTAGGCCAGCATTTCGCATGATGTACTCTGCATATATATTAAATAAGCAAGGCGACAATATACATCCTTGTCGTACTCCTTTTCCTATGCGAAACCAATCAGTTGTTCCATATCCGGTTCTAACTGTCGCTTCTTGGCCCTTATACAGGTTTCTCAAGAGACATGTGAGGTGGTCTGGTACTCCCATCTCTTTAAGGACCTGCCATAGTTTGTTGTGATCCACACAGTCAAAAGCTTTAGCATAGTCAATGAAGCAGAAGTAGATATTTTTCTGGTACTCTCTTGCTTTCTCCATAATCCAGCGAATGTTGGCAATTTGATCTCTAGTTCCTCTACCTCTTCGAAACCCAGCTTGTACTTCTGGCAGTTCTCTATCCACGTACTGTTGAAGCCTAGCTTGTAGGATCTTGAGCATGACCTTGCTAGCATGTGATATGAGTGCAATTGTGCGATAGTTTGAACATTCCTTGGCATTGCCCTTCTTTGGGATTGGAATGTATACTGACCTTTTCCAATCCTGTGGCCACTGTTGCGTTTTCCAAATTTGCTGGCAAATGGAGTGCAGCACTTTAACAGCATCATCTTTTAAGACTTTGAATAGCTCAGCTGGAATACCATCACCTCCACTAGCTTTGTTGTTAGCAATGCTTTCTAAGGCCCATTTAACTTCACATTCCAGGATGTCTGGCTCGAGGTCAGTGATTATACCGTCGTGGTTGTCAAGGACATCGAGGTCTTTCTTGTATAGTTCTTCTGTGTATTCTTGCCATCTTTTCCTAATCTCTTCTGCTTCTGTTAGGTCCCTACCGTTTTTGTCCTTTATCATGGCCAGCTTTGCATGGAACGCTCCCTTGATTTCTCCAATTTTCTTGAAGAGATCTCTAGTCCTTCCCATTCTATTGTTTTCTTCTATTACTTTGCACTGTTCATTCAGGAAGGCCTCCTTATCTCTCCTTGCTGTTCTCTGGAAATCTGCGTTCAGTTGGGTAAATCTTTCCTTTTCGCCTTTGCCTTTCGCTTTCCTTCTTTCCTCTGCTATTTGTAAAGCCTCATCAGAAAGCCACTTTGCTTTCTTACATTTCTTTTTCTTTGGGATGGTGGTGATTGCTGCCTCCTGTACGATGTCACGAACCTCTGTCCATAGTTCTTCAGGCACTCTATCTATCAAATCCAGACCCTTGAATCTATTCTTCACCTCTACTGTATATTCATCAGGGATGCGATCTAGGTCAAACCTGAATGGCCTCGTGGTTTTCCCAATTTTCTTCAGTTTAAGTCTGAATTTTGCAATGAGTAGCTCATGATCTGAACCACAGTCAGCTCCAGGTCTTGTTTTTACTGACTGGATAGAGCTTCTCCATCTTTGACTGCAAATTATATAGTCAATCTGATTTCGGTGTTGCCCATCTGGTGATGTCCATGTGTAGAGTCGCCTCTTAGGTTGTTGGAAAAGGGTGTTCGCTATGACCAGTGTGTTCTCTTGACAAAACTCTGTTAACCTTTGCCCTGCTTCATTTTGCTTTCCAAGGCCAAACTTGTCTGTTATTCCAGTTACCTTTTGACTTCCTACTTTAGCATTCCAGTCCCCTATGATGATGAGGACATCATTTTTTGGTGTTAGTTCTAGGAGGTGTTGTAGGTCTTCATAGAACCGGTCCACTTCAGCCTCTTCTGCATCAGTGGTTGGGGCATAGACTTGGATTACTGTGATGTTGAATGGTTTGCCTTGGAATCGGACAGAAATCATCACTCTTACTGGAGTTACTTGTACTTGCCCTCTGCTCTTCCCCATTAGCATATTGGACACCTTCCGACCTGAGGGGCTCATCTTCCGGCGTCATATCTTTTAGCCTTTTGATACTGTCCATGGGGTTTTCTTGGCAAAAATACTGGAGTGGGTTGCCATTTCCATAGCCCACAGCCTCATCGAACCACACAAGCCCCCTCGCCACGACAAGGCAGTGATCCATGAGGGTGCTTCCAGAGTTAGTTGCCCTATTTCTGTGTTTTCTAAGTCTATTGTAACAATTTCCTCTGCTGGGTTTTCTTCTCTCTCCCCATCAGTCACCATTTTCATATCTTTGAACTCAGTTCCTTTTCACAGCCACAGATATATTTTCAAAATTGGAGATAGTCTTTAAGAATCACTTTAGTGGCGATCTTCAACAATTGATAAGTAAACTTAAATAAGCATGCTTTTACCTTTGTTGCTTGTAAAAGTAAACCAAAAGTTTAAAAGGGAAGGTCGCGGCTTGTGCAAGTCATGGAATCCATGCTTGCTCCTCCTGCTGCTCCTGCATCGGGACGGACAGTCCGGGAGGACAAGTCTCTTGCACCTGGTCTCCCTCCAAGAGATCCAGGATGGAGCCCCACGTGGCACAAGTTCGGGGGGGTCTCCAAAAAGGGACAAGGAAGGCGGGGAGACTCAGGAGCAGCCCGAGAATCACCCAAGACACTGCACCATTTTCCCAGAAGTCCAGATCTTTAGGAATTTTCCAACCCAGATTTGACAACCCTAGTTGTAGCAAAAAGCAAAATAAAATGTGTATCATCTTAAAGATTAATGAATATATTGTGTATGACCCTTCATGATCCACAGTCCACTTTGTCAGATGCACAAAGACTAGGAATTCACAGCAACAGTAAAAGAGGATGACAAAGTTTTCTTAGTCTTGCTAAACCAACTTAACTTTTATTCAACCATTGCTTTTATTCATGTCTAATAGAATAGTTTTGTTAAGCTTCCCAGCTGAATTCTAATTTGTGATTATTTCTTTTTCTTGATTCTAATCATTTATCTTGTTGAAGAACGGTGACTTTTAGGTCAGGAATACAATCTTAATAAAAAAAATAAAACAGAAGCCCAGTGGCACCTTAAAGACTAATAAAGATTTACTCTAGCATGAGCTTTCTGGAGTCAGAAGTCTTAAAACACTAGAAAAAAATCATATTTCAGCTTTTTACAGGGAAAATACATACCATTCTCCTATTGGTTTTTTAATATATTCCAGAGGTGTAGGAGTATTACAATGCAATTCTAAACAGAGTTATGCCCTTATAGGCACATAGGCTGCAATGAACTTAGAAGCATGTACGTCTGCCTAGAACTGCACTGTTAGTCTGTTGCAACAAAAACAACAATCTTGTGGCACCTTAGAGACTAACACATTTATTTGGGTAATAAGCTTTTGTGAGCCAGAGCCCACTTCATTTGATGTACCAAGTGTTATCAGTTTGGTAGGTGTCTCTCTCTTTCTCTCTCCCCACACACACACACCTGCCAGCTAAGGAAAATACTTTATGCATCTGATAAAGTGGAATCTGGGTCACAAAAGCTTATGCCACAATAAATGTGTTGGTCTCTACGGTGCCACAAGACTCTTCGTTGTTGCCCTTTTTCTATCACATTTGTGGCAGTTATTCTTTTTCATATAAACTAATCCATTTTTCCTATATAGACAGCAGAGGGACTTGGCTGACATATGATGGTACATATCGAGTCAGATGAAGAGCTGGTAAAAAGAGCCTCTAATGCAGGGGTGTCAAACATGCAGCCCATGGGCCAGATCAGGGCCTTGGAGGGCCCTAATCAGGCCCGCAAGAGCCTGGCTGCTTCCTGCTTCATTTTCCAGTTCTGCTGCTGCTGCCATGTCACTTGCTTTACCAGTCTCTCTCAATCACACAGGAGAAATAGGCAAGCCTCTCCTGTGTGATTGAGAGAGTCTGGTAAAGAATTGGCTGAGGCTCCTCCCCCTTCTCCTCCCAGGGGGAGGGAGGGAACAGCCAGAGCTTGCTTCCTGGCCAGGCTGCAAAAGACAAAGGGAAGCCTTTCTTTCCTTCCACTGGCAGAGGCTCCTCCCTGAAGGGAGGGAGGGAATGAGGGAGAGCTTGCTTTGCTGGGCTGCCTTAATCACACAGAAGAAATACCAAGCACCTTTTTAGACCAAAAAAGTTTTGTTCAAGGTATGAGATTTGTGAGCCTTGCTACAGTGTGTGTGTGTTTTGTTGGGCACTTTATGTCTGGGTGCAACTGGGTTCCCTTCCCCATTTCACTGTATTCATGCCCTCATGATCCAGTCTTTCTGAGTAAGAAAGCAATGTGAATTATTTTAGAAGAGGAATACCAACGAGCCAATTAGGTGGATTAGGCTGAGAGTGTGTGTCCAGACCAAGTTCACCCAGCCCATTTCCTTTGTAGGAAGTTGTAGTTACTTCTCTGGGAAAGACTATAGTTTTGTAGACACATGGCCCTCAGTCTGTGTCAGGATGTCTTCTCATGTTCTTGACCAGCACATGAAGCAACTTATGGATAAAAGGTTGCAATGCCCAGTCATTTCATGTTTTTCTCTGGGTCCTAGGCTCAGAACATTGAGCATGAGATTTCTGTAATGAATGTCAGTAAATCAAAAGTAGGTTTGCACCTTACAGATACACACCTGAACAGCATACTCAAGATTGCTACAGCACAGATATTTGGGTGCAATAATTCAGAGCAAGAGGTGTCAGTTATCAGATACTGTTAAATAGACAAAATATTGCAAAAGTGCTAGTGTTTTAAGCATGTTTTATTTAAAGTTTAAAAAATATCTAATTGTGTTTGTCTGTGTCCTTTATAAAGGTTATATCTCTGCTACCTGTCATTACATTTTATGACACACATGGCCCAGCCCAACAAGGTCTCATTTATGTCAGATCTGGCCCTCATATAGTCAGCTAGATTAAATTATTGGGAAGTGCAAGCAAACAGGAGGGTTTGAAAGAGTGTGATGTCTTCTCATGTTCTTGACCAGCACATGAAGCAACTTATGGATAAAAGGTTGCAATGCCCAGTCATTTCATGTTTTTCTCTGGGTCCTAGGCTCAGAACATTGAGCATGAGATTTCTGTAATGAATGTCAGTAAATCAAAAGTAGGTTTGCACCTTACAGATACACACCTGAACAGCATACTCAAGATTGCTACAGCACAGATATTTGGGTGCAATAATTCAGAGCAAGAGGTGTCAGTTATCAGATACTGTTAAATAGACAAAATATTGCAAAAGTGCTAGTGTTTTAAGCATGTTTTATTTAAAGTTTAAAAAATATCTAATTGTGTTTGTCTGTGTCCTTTATAAAGGTTATATCTCTGCTACCTGTCATTACATTTTATGACACACATGGCCCAGCCCAACAAGGTCTCATTTATGTCAGATCTGGCCCTCATATAGTCAGCTAGATTAAATTATTGGGAAGTGCAAGCAAACAGGAGGGTTTGAAAGAGGGTGGCCTTTTAATGATATTCCAAGATCCTTCCATAAATGTTCATGATTTTGAAATGTAATTTTCTAATCTTCTGGGGGTACAAGAAAAAGCAAGCAGTGTAAGAATAGGTCCAATGTTCTGACCAATGAGTTCATTACTAGGATAACTGGTAAGCATGAAGATGCTTGGCTCTTTTTTTAAATAAAACTTTTGTTTAGATATCTCATACTGTCAGCTAGCTGCCATTTTATGTTTATTTATTTATGTTGCTTCTGTCCTTTCGTTCCCACTTTCTCGCAGCTCAGAAGCTTTGCATAAACATTGCCTCGGAGACCGTGGGAGCTGGCTCAGCTAGACGGTGTTATCAGTCTGGCCTTGTAAGGATGGGAGGGCTTGCGGTCCACCACTGGTGTGAATGTTTCTGCTCTCAGGGGCCCTGCGAGTCTCCCACTCATTATGTAACTTCCCGCCAGGAGAATTCCCCCGCACGCTCGAAGTTCCTTTGCTTAGCTATTCGCCTCGTCTGGCTATATGTACGGATGTTTCCACCCTATAGTTATTCCTAACAATAATCCTGTGGATATGGTACCAGTTTTGTACTCTAATAAAGCATAACGCTTCTCAGGAAACGTGTGTGAAGAGTTACTTGCTGTGGAACCTGACACATACTACTTGCATTTAGAATCTTGCTGTTTGATAGTAACTTAAAATATTCTGACACATCACCTCGCCTGACAAAAAATCTCCAACTACAAGCCCGAGGCTGAGCTTGCAAAAGAATCCTGAGATGGTATCATATTAAGTTAAAGACCATTACAGTGATAGAATCATCAAATGTCTCAATTTTCTTTCCACTCCATGCAATTAGACATAATTGCATAATCCTATATTTGTGATTGTACTGTGGAAAGGAACCATTTGCTGCTTGATTTACTTTCATGTCCCCAAAAACAACTGCTAAAACAATTATCTGCACTTCAGATTTTACACTACAGAGCCCAGACTGTCCATCACGATCTCAGGGGTTCTCTTCCCCAACCAATTCATCATTTGCTTATCTGGGAATTAACAGCACTGCATTAAGCCCAATTTGCATGTAACGTGTGTCATGTAGCTGTTTCCATTCCAAAGCAAGAAATAAATAATAATCCTTGTTTGATTTTCCTTTACTTTGAGTGTTTTTAAAAGAGGTCATTTAAAAGAGGGGTATTTTAAAGAGGTCATAAGTGATTGTTACGATGATATTGGAAGTTGTCATGTTGCTGGGGTTGTTGGCTGACCACTTCTTCATTAGCATAATGGCCCAGAATATTTCTAAATGGGCTCTGATTGTTTGGAGCTGTTTCCCCAATAGCTCTGTTGAACCACCCATCTCAGAAGCAGGAGGAGATGACCTCTAATAGAAAGCCAGTTTACTGTTTTCCATAGTCTTCAGAAGGAGCATTATTATTTCTAAATTCCTCTTGTAAGCAGGGCTATTTTGGGGCAGAAAAATACAGGAATGGAGTTCCAGCTGGCTTCAGAGTTGGCCACACCCACTACAGCCAAAACCTCTGCGTGCGTGGCTACAGAGGGAAGGCCTGGAAAGCAACCCCCCGCCAGAACCTCCAAGGCGGCAGGCCAGGGGGGCCCTGGAAGGATCGGGGAGGTATTTAAATGCCTCCCCATGCCTTTCTGTGCCTGTCCAAGGGCTGGCTTGCCCAGGTTTCCCGCAGCCATGTGGCGCCCAAGCAAGCCAAGGGAAGGCATAGGGGTGTGGCCTAATATACTAATGAGCTGTGCTGTCAGGGTGTTGCCTAATATGCTAATGAGTTTCTGCTGTTGGGTGTGGCCTATTATGCTAATGAA
>NW_015170978.1:133780-165323 GCF_001447785.1 Gekko japonicus | reverse complement strand
TTCCTGCTGGGCTTTTTCTACAAAAAAAGCCCTGCTTGTAAGTTATTATAAGAATATGCCAACAAATATGGAAAACCAGACAATGGCCCACAGAATGGAAACTGTGAATTTACATTCCAGTTTTGAAAGAAGGAGAAGTCAAAGACTGCAGCAACTATCTGACCATCATGTTAATTTCTCACATGAGTAAAGTGATGCTCAAAATCTTACAAGACTATTATATATGGAATGAGAAATGCCAGATGTTCAAGCTGGATTCAGAAAAGGAAGAGGCACTAGAGATCATATTGTAATTTTATGTTGTTTTTTTATTTAACTTTCAATTTATAGACCGCTCACCCCCTAAGGGCTCTGAGCAGTTTACATTATACAATTATTAATTACATTTCCTTTACTAGGGCCACACACACAACGAGGGGAAGGGACTACCTATCAAGCACCCATGGCAGGGTCTTAGTTGTTATTATTGTTTCTTATGGAGGCCTACTGGAGCATACAAGAGAATTACAGTAGAAAATCAGCTTGTGTTTCATAGATCAGAGCCATAGATCTATAGATGGATCATGAAAAGGTGTGGTTGGTTTAAAAAGAAAAGGTTTGGTGAGCAACCTGTAGTCCAGACAAAAGGTTACTGTTAGGACAGAATATGGAGATACATAATGGTTTCCAATTGGCATAGGTGTCAGACAATCTGTATGCAGAACATATCATAACCAAAGATGAATTAAATTTAGATCAAGGTGGGGTGAAAATTGGTGAAAGGAAGATTAACAATTTGAGATATGCATATGTCACCACCCTCTGGCAGAAAATAGTGAAGACTTGAAATGATGAGTCCAGACTAAGGTTAAAGCAGGAAGTGCCAAAACATGCACTTCTGAATATCAAGAAGATGGATGTCCAATAAGATTTGTTTTCATATGATATGACTTGACTGTGTGAAAGAGTTTAAATCTGCCTGACAGTCCATTGTGGCTCTTGGTGACCCTGAATTTAATTAAATAACTTCTGAGTTAAGTAGTTCCAGTAACTGCTAGAAAACCCATTATGGTGAGTATGGTATCAGGACTTATGCTCAGTGTTTTTCATAACATGTGAGTCAAAAGCTACTCATATATGAAGACGGGTTATGAATTTTTTTCCTTCCAGTGTGATAGGCTAGTGCCACTGAGGGAGCATCCCAACAGCTGATGACCCTCCTCCTCTATAATGTAAATGCTGGGCTAGCAAACTTTTGAATGGGCATCATCCTTTCAAGATGCCATAGGAGTAATCACATGCTTCCAGAAGGCAAGCTTAGCCAGTGGTAACAATTTCTGGAAGACTTACCAGGTACTTTGGCTTGCATTGTTGTAACGAATCTTAATAAATTAGTTTCATTCGTCTACCAGTATGCAGTTGCATGTGAATGGTTGATTACTAGTTTCAGTAGGGTCTGACATATCTCTTGACAATTCTCTTTCGACTGTAAGATATAATGTGTAATTGGAAGGAATTGTTAGTTGAATCCTCTCCATGACTGCCAGTTGTAGATGAGACAAAACAAAAATTATGTGAACTGAAGTTGTTGGAGAAATAAAATTCTTATTTCACATGAGCGTTTGCAGTGGCATCTTATGAAAAAAAATTCTCTTAGTGGCACCAAGGAGCGAGTTCAATTACTTTTTTTAAATCCTGTAACTATTTTCTACATTAAAAGAAACTAAAAATATGTCTGAGTCCTAATAATTGGATTTTAATATCATTACAGGATTATCATTCTCCTCACACGTCTCCACTTTTAAACTTTAACAAGGTTGTAGCAAGCTTCATGCTGATGAAAATATTCACTTTATATGGAAAGTGGAAACGTCACTTTCATAGCCATGGCCAGTATTTGGCAAGAGGGCTCAAATTATTTTTTCAGGGTAGTGACAGTTTCTGAACCACCAACTCTAGGACCTAATTCACCCCATTACATTCTAATGGAATTTAAGTATTTAAACATAATATTTATTCACACAGTGTCACAAACACAATGCTATGTCATTGAACTATAGCCCCTCTCTTACTAGTTTACCAGTCACGAGAAGGAAACAAAAGCACAAAGTATTGGTGGAAACAACATAACTGTAACTTCATGATAGCTAAATAGAACCTCAGTGTTCAGAAGTATGATATCTCTCAATACCAGTTGATGGAATTAAACAAAAGGGGGAGTTGGCCTTTTAAGGTATAATAAGACCCTCCCCGCTGTATCAGACAAATGTTCTATGTAGTCCAGCATCTTTTCCTGCAGTGCCATATGGTAGCCCATTCTTGGAGACTGGTTGCTTAATTTAATGAACCATTGGTCATTTAGCCTGACCAACAGGATGGTTGCCAACTGCCTGGACTGGTGTGGCCTGGAAATCTTCCAAAATTACAACTGACTACAGAGATCAGTTCCCCTGGAGAAGATGGTCACTTTGCAAAGTAGACTCTAGGGCATTCTACCCCTATGAGGTCCCTCCCTTCCCCAAACTCTGCCCCCCAGCCTCCACCCCAAATCTCCAGGAATTCCCCAACCCAGAGTTGGCAACCCTATCTAAGATGGTGGCTTCATTTTATTTTTATATTTTTATTTTTATTTACATTATTTATAGTCTACTTTTCTCACAGGGATTCAAGATGGATTACACATAGTGAGTCAGTACAACCAACAAAATGGGATATTCAGTGACCAATGCATTAGGATTTTAGTAGTCTGGAACCACCACAAAGAACTGAAGCATAGCATAAGTATTGACACATTGAGCAGTACAGAAATTATATAATAGGATCCTACTTATAATAAGCTATACTAAAAGCTGTACACAAGTAAATTTGTGAACCATTTTGTACAATGCAACCCCATTACCTGCGCAGAAAAGCCCTCTTGAATCATTCTGTTTTGCATACTTTGTGGAAAGTCAGGAGAGTGGGAGTTTCCTGACCTCTTGGGGCAGGCCATTCCACAAGGCAGGAGCCACAATGGAGAAAACACTCATACCGGCAGTTGTTGATTTTGTACATTTGCAGGCTGGCACCTGCAGAAGACCTAGCTGACATGAGCAAAGTTGTTGTGGCAGAACATAGGGAGAGAGGTGGTACCACAAATAAGAGGGGCCAAGGCCATGAAGGACTTTGTATTTGATGGTTAATGCTTTAAACTGCCTGGTAACAGATGGATAGCCGATTGTCTGCAGAATGGTAGTAGTATGCATGCTCTGTCTAGCTCCCCTTAATACCTAAGCCATGGCATTCTGGACCAGCTGGAGTTTCTGAGCTGATTTTGAGGAGAGACCAATGTACAGTGCATTTCAGTAGTCTAGTCTCAATGTTACTGTGGCATGGATCCAGGTAGCCAGGTTAGCCATATCAAGGTAAGGGACCATCTAACAGGCTAGGCCAAGTTGGTAGAAATCCTTTTTTGCAAATGTGTTACTTGTTTCTCCAGTAATAATGTTGGATCCAGTATGACCCCTAGGCTTTTAACCAAGCCAACAAGGGTTACTGGAACTTCATCGAAAGTGGAGAGAACAATGTCCTTCAAGACCTTCACCTTCACAATTAGCATGATCTCTGTCTTTTCAGGGTTGAGTTTCAATTTATTCACTTTTAGCCAGTTAACCGCTGCGGCCAAGCAGCAATTCAGGACCTCTACCACATCACCAGGAGATCTGGATAAGGATCTATAGTGCTGAGTATCATCAGCATATTGATGACAACCAACCCCCAAACCAATGCTCCGTGTAAGCTGTGGAGTCTTGTGAGCAATAATTCTACTTTGTGAGTTACTGGCATTGAAGTTGTGAGTGAGCAATTTGGCTGCTGCATAAATTAGTTTGCATCCTGAGCTAAGACAAAAATGTGTGAGCCAGAGGCTAAAAAACTGTGAGCTAGCTCGCACTAACTCAGCTTAGAGGGAACACTGCCCCAAACTTGTCCTAAGGGCTTTACATAGCAATTGAAAATCATGGGGGATAGAAATGTACCCTGTGGAACCCCACAAGATAGGTCCCACACCAATGACAACTAGTTTCCAGTAACAACCCTTTGAGTCTGATCCATGAGGAATGATTTGAACCAGTTTAAAGCACATCACCTGATACCTACTTCTGCTTCCAAGTGCCTCAACAAGATGGCATGATCTATTGTATCAAAGGCTGCAGATAAATCCAGTAAGAGCAATAGGGAGGCTTAGCCTTCGTCTAAACTCAGCGGAGGTCATCAGCTAAAGCTAGCAGAGTCATCTCTGTCCCATAACCTGCATTGGTAGGCTTCAGGCTGGTTAACTACTGTGTGCATGGGGGAGAATTTCCATTTTAAAAAATAAAATCTGACAAATATCAGAAGAAAAAACTGATTAATGAAGCAGCGGGATACCCAAACCTCTTGCTGGCTTCTTTAGCCAACCTCACCCAAAGATATGCATTGATCATAAGTTTTCATCTTGTGAACACTTTAATATAAACTCTAGATTCATTAAATTTTTATGGAAATTTCCAACAGCCCTGAGTGCAGACCTTCTTCAGTAATAAAGCATGAAAATGCAAATAGCCTTTGATTATGACTAGATATTAGAGGCAGAGATGAAGAGGAAAGGGACAGATTAGTAATAACAGGACTGAGTGTTAATGTTGGGTTCTTTTAGCAACACAGCCCAGTGTGTTCTTAAAACACAAAGTAGTGATGGTCTGATATGGAAGGGGAGCAAGCAATTTACCAACTAATTAGAAACATTTATTTACATTTAATTTGCAATTCATTTCTTCTACATTAGTTCTCATGGGTTCTATAAGAATGGGATTATGAAATTAATTTTAACTAGCTGCCAGTTGTCAATGTGTCTGTACTACTGTAAATAAGAAAGCCTTGTTATCTGCTCCTATCAGCTATCTCTTGAAATCTGCAATGAACCTCAATCACTATTCAAGGATCTCTGAATTTATTACCATCTCATTAGGGCATCTCTAGTGAGGGCTGCATGGCGATAGACTATAAATCAGAAAATCTCATGTGATGTCCAAAAGACAGTGCAGATAAAACAAATTCCACCTCATGCTGAAATGATGCAACCTCTTAGCTGTGCTATTGGCACATTCCACAGGCACAGCCCAGGGGCCAAAAACAGCATCAGAAACTAAAAACACCTCAGCAATCTGAGGAACATTAAGGAAGCAACAGTGAAAGTTTAAAAGAAAGCAACTTATTCCACATATTTAAACCTTTGGAGACTCTCATGTGAAGGCATGGCACAATACATTTGGCAGTTATTTCATTTTTATAATTAAGAAGTGGTTGCATTTCTACAGAAATGTTTTTTTTCCAGTGCATCTTTCATACTAAAGGGTACAATACCTATTTAGACAGGTTCTGGTGATGGCAGCGCGCTAGAGCAGACTCACCTCCCGAACCTCCCGGGGGTAAAGCTGCACTCCAGCCGAAGGAGGGGGTGTGCAGGCTTGTCACCCCCCCCCCCCGGGACTCGGTTGAAGGGACCCTAGCCATGGAACTTTTGAGAGGTCACCTCTTCGATGGCGGAATGCCGGAGAATTGAGGCGCCTCTCTGTTCCCACGGTTCTCCATGCTGAGAGACCGAATGGACTTAAGCAACGCTAACTGGGGCAAGCGAAGGAGATCGAGCATCCGAAAGTGAATGTACACGAGGTCCGAGGACCGATTATGAACGTGAGTCGTTTAAGCGATGTTTAAAGAGAAAAGAAAGCACCCTACCCTAACCTACGCAGCAGAGATTAAGGCGAGCGGGGGAGGGACGCCTCCCAAGCGCATGACCTTTTGAGCAAATGAGGGGGGGAGCAGAAGAAAAAATGGTTAAAACAGTTAAGAAGTACTTACCAAGGAGTGTTTGAGTGTTTAAACGCATATTCAGAGACTTAAAACACAAAGTTTTTTTGCAAAAAAATTGCGAAAGTAAACAAACCGAGGAACATTGTGGGGAAGAGGACGGAAAAGGAGAAGTTGCTGAAATCGAAAGTGACAGAGAGTCCAAAACCGGAAGGAACCAACGAGCTGGCAAAGACTTTGGCAGAATCCATGCGCCCTCTAATGGACCAGCTGAATAACTTCAAGGAACAGATGTCTAATATGACTCAATGTATCACCGCTCAGCAAACCCAGATAAATGAGACTTTGAAAATGATGAATCAAACAGCTGAGAAGGTGAAAGAAGTGGATGCCACTGCCCAAAAGGTGAAGAAAAAAGTAAAATAACTGGAAAAGAAGCAAGTCAAAACAGAAGATTAATTGCTTCAACTACAAATGGAAAAAGCTAACATGATTCTTCGCTTTCAGGGCTTGCCAGAGATTAAAAGAGAGAATCTAAAGGAAATGATGAGTGAAGTATTGGCCCCAGTGACAGAGATGAAGGCGGAACTGTTGATAAGTGATATGGATGTGGCCTATAGGTCATATTCAGGATATATAAAGAAAAACAATCTGCCTGGGGAAATTGTTGTAAGATTCTCGAAGAGGCACGTGAGGGATGTAATCCTGAAAGCAGTATCTGGAGTACCCCTGAAAGTTGGGGAAAATATCATCAGAGTTCTAAAAGATATTCCATTTGAAATAAGACATAGGAGAAAGAAATATAAAGACCTTATTCTTTTTCTTCAGACAAATTCAATTGGATATAGATGGCTAACTCCAGAAGGCATCACCTTCAAAATCAAGGATAATAATGAAAAGATTGACTCTGTTCTGAAAGCTCAGGAATTTTTAAGAGCCCAGTTGGGAGGGCCAGAGGAGGAAGAAAAAGAAGGGGAGGACAGTAAGTCCAACGGCGAGCTGGACTCGGATTCTTCCGGAAAGGACTCTCTTTCAGAGAAAGGGGAAGCAGCTCGTAAAAGTCCTTATAAGCTGCGAAAGAGATGGGGCAAGGAGAAGTGAAGGCTGAAGAACTCTGATTTGTGCCTTGGAAAAACTTTGAAATGAGATGACTTGGGGTATTTCTTAATTACAGTAAATTTTAAGAACTGAAAAGTTAATGTTAAACTTGACTCAGTTTGTAAAGGCATTAGCGGGATTAAGACTTGATGTTTGTTTAAGATGATCAGAAGATCTCCTCTCTTGGGATTTTAGTTAGTAGTGGGTATCTTTCTTTTATCCCATAAATGTAGTCCCCCCCTCCCATTTTCTGTTGTAGTTTGTAGTATTATAAAAAATGCAATAAAAAATCCCCTCCAGGGGCATAAAAAAATTACCTATTTAGACAGTATGCACAAATGCCTGGAGGACATTATAGTCAGAAGGTGGGGCAAGGGGTGTTAAGCTAGACTAACCCCCTTGTGTGGTAGCATTTGAACTGACTGATCACAATAAGTAGGGATGATTGGTAAGCATCCAGAGACATCCAAACTGGTGGAGGGCATGTCCATAACAGTGTATTACTGTTGTAAAGCTGCCACAGTGCACACTGCTAAAAATCACAGTGCTGTGTGACACCCCTTCCCCAATCAGTACATAACCCACCACCCATCAGTTAAAAACGAATGTATTATGGCACTGTTTGGGTTACAATCAACCATTAACAGTCCCTCTTAGGATCGTATGGAACAGAATACTTCAATAATTTGTTGTTGTTTACCATTATTTCCTAGCCATTAGACTTAGCAGTTCACTGCCCATGTAATTGCTGTTTATAGGCAAGGAAAACAGGGAGTTACACAATATGCTTGTTGCCTCTAATCACATAGTACAAACAAAAACATGCTAACCAATGATATTCTCCTTTTGTCTTTCAGGTAGCACCTACCAGAGTGTATTTATAGCTGTTACTAATAAGGATCTAAAAAAAAATTAAAATTATATAAAGATGCAATCTGATGAGCCAAATAATTTTGGTGGTAATTTAGCCAGTGCTCTGTATCATACCATAAGCAAATTGTTTCCATTTGTTGCCCCTTTTGTATATATAAGAGCTGTTCTTGAAAAAGAGCAGTTTCTGTCAGAGTTTTCTCAGCCCCACCTACCTCACAGGGTGTCTGTTGTGGGGAGGGGAAGGGAAAGGAGTTTGTAAGCCACTCTGAGACACCTTTAGGTAGTGAAGGGCGGGGTATAAATCCAATCTCTTCTCTTCTTCTTCTTCTCCCCAGCACTATCTATTAACCTATCTAGACAGTGTGTGATGTCCACAACCTTCACATCAGGCAGGGAAGTCTCCATGTGGTCAAAATGCCTTTCAGAAACCACACTCTCTATATTCCTTATGATCACTACCAAAAGCCCAAGCTAAAGGATAGTGTTGTGGCTGCTGGTTTTGGCTGTTGCTGAGCTGTGATCCTTACTGGATCTGAGGGTTAGTTAATACAATCAGCAGAATCCAAAGATTAAGCTTTTCCCCTTCAGATTGCAGCCAGTAAAGGAGTCAGTTGGTGAATATATATCTTTTATATTTTGCCCTTTGCAGTAATGATTAGTTCGATCAGTTTGATTGATGATTTGGTTATATTTAAATTGATTAAATTGATTCTTATATTGTATTAATTAATCAATTATTCAATAATTTTATAATGTTAATGCGTTAGAGAGAGGGTAATTTGATGAACTGACTTATATAATTTCCCCCAGCCTAAATTTCCCCCCCCCCCACTGATTAACCGGTTATTGATTTTCTTTAATCAAATTTGTTTATTATATTGAAGTTGATTAGGTTGATTGTAGTTGTTTAGTTAGTCAATCCAATTGGTTTAGCTGCAATAGGGTAGGTAAATTAGATAGCAGTTTAATTAGCTGGAGTAGGCAATATGGGGTATCTAGTTAGACAAAGGGTCAGTGATGAGCCAGATAGATCTTGTAGTTATAGCCTCTGCTGCTATACCTTGTGGCTAATAGCCACTGATGGACCTCTGCTCCATATGCTTATCTAATTCCCTTTTGAAGCCGTCCATGCTTGTAGCCGCCACCACTTCCTGTGGCAGTGAATTCCATGTGTTAATCACTCTTTGGGTGAAGAAGTACTTCCTTTTATCTGTTCTAACCCGACCGCTCAGCAATTTCATGGAGTGCCCACGGGTTCTTGTATTGTGAGAAAGGGAGAAAAGTACCTCTTTCTCTACCTGCTCTTTCCCATGCATAATCTTATAAACCTCAATCATGTCACCCCTCAGTCGTCGTTTCTCCAAGCTAAAGAGCCCTAAGCGCTTTAACCTTTCCTCATAGGGAAAGTGTTCCAACCCTTTTATCATTTGAGTTTATCATTCGATTTTATCATTCGAGTTTATCAAGTCTTTGGTTTAGGTAAAGATCATGGTGCAGGAAGTGCAGATCTGTACCATTTTTATGAACAAAACTGGACCCCCCCCCCCCACTCCCAGAATATACCCTTACTCACATACTATGTTCAGTTTTTCACAGCCCTTTCTCAAAGTCCATAGCAGCCTAGATGATCCCCCATAGGCTGAAAGTAAATCATCAGCCAAAGACTACCCAGTGAGCTTCACGGTAGGGCAGAGACAATAACCCAGATTTCCCAGGTCCCAGTCTGATATAAACCTTCTCTGTGTTTCTTCAGCATGGGGGAGTAGATACCAGTGTGTTTTCTCCCCTCCCCCATTTCTCTGTGATTGACATCTTGTGAGCATGGAACCTGCCTATGGAGGAGATTCATGCATATATCCTCCCTCCCTGAAATCTGGGATACTATTTTCCCAATGTTCCTGATTACACAGAAGGATTGTGTCAATGTACTCTTCCTCCACACATAGACACCATGCTCACTAGCTGGTGCAGAAGTCAGGAAGCAGTGCACTCCTACCTGCTCCTCTTCTGCACACATTGCCTGAACACATGGAGGAGTCACATGTAGAGGGCTACTCCAATTACTACACCACCATACTTGTATCCAGACCTGGAAGGGGGAACAAAGGACAAAGAGTGGACCTCTGTGCTCTAATGGAGACAGGTCTCTTTCAAATGAGTATCTGTGTTGATTAGCCTGTTCTTGAAGCTTGGTCCTTGCTTCAGCTTAGAAAGGTTAGAAGAAAGTATATTTTCACTTCCTAGTATAAAAGCCAGTGCATAGCGAGGTATTTTCCCCCCAGAAGATGAGATTTTATTTATTTATTTATTTATTTATTTATTTATTTATTCAAATTTGTACCCTGCCCTCCCCGCCTAAGCAGGCTCAGGGTGGCTTACAGCAATAAAACATAATAGCATTCAATATCATAAAACTTCTAAAACAATTAAAATCATATTATATCAATATAAAGTGCTAGTAGTGGTGTTTTCCTATCATATAGATGGTGCCATACACTGTATAGATAGTCTCTGTGTTCAGCCTTTTCTTTAAACCTTTCAGTATGTTCTAATCAATGCACCATTCCTACCTAATAATATAACCATTCATTTAAAATCTTTAACTGAACTCCTTGTATGAAAATTGTATTTGTGTTAGGGAAAAATGCATCAACAGTCCGATCAAGAAATTCTTCACTGAGTGTGTTCAGTTTTTTACATTAGATCTTGATTCATCCGATCCAGAGTATATGTAACCCACTGTGTTTTCCTTCTCTTGACAGATTAATTGATCACTGGCAAAGTCTGATTTTTCATCCCCCTCCCAGTTTTCTCACTGAAAAAAGAAAAAAAACAACACTAAGTGGGGGGAAAGTATTTTAAAGGAAATGTGAATCTCAGAAATTTAATTCCAACCTTCTTGTTTTCCATTCGTGACGGCCCTAGACCTGTAACTTGGTGCTGCAGTAAGAGTGGCATCTGATGGTCAAGTGCATTATTGCCCAGTGTATAAATTGTAATGTTTTCTCCATCACCGTTTGATAAATCAGGTGCTTCTCTTAGCTGCAGACATACAACAGTGATCATTTACAAAACCTGAAGCATTTACTAGATCTCTGGGAATATCCTGCATGGCACATGTGGACCATTTGTATTTCAGATGTATGAACCCTTAATGAAGATGTCAAAAGTCCAGACTTGTGTATTCCATAGTTTGTAACACTGACCTGCTTTATGTGCACATTTATTCCTTAGTCTGTCTCCTGGGAATATGAACAGAAAGTCGCTTGCAAGAAGAAAAAATATTCAGGTGCCTGCCTTGGAAGATTAGAGAAGATATCCTTCCCTCCTGCATAGCAAGCATGTCAAGCTAGTGTGAGAACAATACAAATATGCTCTGGAAGAAGGTGTTTGGAAAGACTCTTCACTAAGTGGAGTGGAACAACAGGAACAAAAGCTTATGGTTTGTATATGTATCTTAAAAGGGTATGCTGCATTATTCTAGTTTACTTAAGGAATTCTAGTTGCCTTAAGAGAAACGGGTAGCGTATAATTCCCCTTTGGGTTCTTCCCCATATTCCACTGCCATCTTGCTGTCTGTGCGATCATTCTAGAATATCATGTTACTCACATGTTAGTCACTCTGCTGAATACATATTTTAAAAGCTAATTATGTCAGCAGCCCATCAGGTGATAGGAAAAACAAGCTCTTTCCCAGTTCTGGTTGCCCATAACAGTGTAGCATACACGAATATTTCCTGATCCTATAGCTATTCAAAGGCTGCGGTCACACGGAACAGAAGCCACACAAGTGAGATGGAAAACAGGCGGAGTTTCCGGGCGCGATCTCACCAGCACATCTGGGAAGCGTAGCACTCCCGTGGCACAACCGAGGCTTCCAGCCGAAACTGCGTGGCAAAAAACTAGTACCTCGGAGGTACTAGTTTCCGGAAACTGCGGGGCAAGGGCGGGCGTCTGATCGCGTTTCCGGTGGCATCCGGCGCCCGCCCATGTCCCCTTGCAAATAAGGTGTTGGTTTTTTTGTCCACGTCTCTGTGGATGCGCACACGCACCCAACGGAGCATGCGCATTCGTCGTGTACACACAAAAACAAAACAGTTTGCCGCGGCGCGCGCTTCTTCGTTGCGCGCCGGCTTGTCCTGTGATCAGCACCTCTCCCTTGCCATGGAACCTCCACGGTACCTCCACAGGACCTCCACGGGAGGTCTGATCAAGTAACTGCGCAGTAGTTTGCCCCAGGGCAAACAGCCACACTTCTCCCCCGCAGTTTCCTGCCCGTGTGACCGGGGCCAAAGTACAGGAATCTCCTGTTTGAGATCTACAACCATACAGTGTAAACAAGAAGGTCAGATCGAGGTTACTTCAAAGTCATCTCTTTGTTGGAAATGAAGATCTGTACCATTTTTATGAACAAAACTGGACCCCCAATGCAAATATATCCAACAATTTTGGCACCAAATTTTGACTCAAATTAATTACATCACGAGATATAAAATTCTTTGCACACCAGATGCGATATTACTAAACCATTGGTAAAAACATTCAGATTCCAAAAGTAAGGAAAGATCTGATCAACAATACTTTTATCAGCTGCTAAAATGACCATAGCAGCATGTTGGAAGAGCAGTGATCTTCCAACGAAAAGACAATGGTATTCTAGAATTTGGAACCATTTATTAATGGATAAAATATCGGATTGTTTAACTAGTTATGACTCTTCTTCCGGTTCCTCTGAATATTTAGAAAGATGGTATCCAGTGCTGGAGAAACTGGATGACATACTTGAAGACTATAGACCTCAGAAACATCAATATTATAATTTTTTGAAAATAAATTGGTTAATTTGATTTGAGTTATGGACTTTAATGGCATAACCTTTCTCTTGGAAATACTATTGTGAAAAGTACTGAGACTTACTAGTGATTTCAGCTCTCATACTTTATTTCAGCTCAGAACAAGACGAGAGTACCCAGCTCGCAGGCTGGTTTATATGTGCACAAACCCCGCTCCCCAAACACACCCACACACAAGTGATTGGCTATTTACAGTGGCCGAGAGTTCCATAGGCTCTCGGCCAGGAGCCTAGCCTGCCGATAGGTGCCGGCTAGGATCCGCTTGTCCCATTGTTAATGAGAGCGAAGCACGTGGCAAAATGGCCGCGCACGCGGTTTGAGATGGATACATTTATGTCACTAGTGTAAAAGGTTTACAAAGTTTGTTTTTATATTTTTTTCTTACTTATATCTCGAAATTATATGTTTTGCTAAATCATTGTACTACTTTGTCAAGCACTATATTACTTTATCAAGACATGCTCATTTTTTTCTCTTTTACTTATTTGTTAATTGTTGAAAATGAAAATAATTTTTTTAAAAGTCAGACTGGCACCATTTAAATCTATGGGACGATGAAGGATGAAGGAAAAAACATATGATGGAAAAAACAGAACCAAACACAGGGCAAGGGCAGAGCAAGGAGGCACCAACTTAATGCAAGTCAAAATGCTGGAGTGGGAACATGAGAGGTAAGCCACAAGGTGGGCCAAGCAATTAAAAAGAACAACTTGCGTTAGTATGACCTATAGCTATAGTTCTGATGACAACTTGAAAGTCGGAAATGACAAGTTTACTTTTTGAATCTAATGAGCTGTGTTACCAAAAGGTTAATGAGAGATTTCAAAGACTTTGAAGTGTGACACAATTTAGTGCAATATTTCAGCCAGTGGTATTGCTGATTTATGCACTAATATGATGTATTAGATAGTTACTTGCAAAATGAGACAGAAAATTAGAGGACTTCATGGGATTGCTAAATTCAGAAAAGGGATATACATCAAATTTAAGAAATTAAGCAATATATATATATATTATAGCCTTGATTAAAAAATGTTCTCAGTATGCGCAGTATTAGGAACTGCAGTCTTTATAACCATACGTCAGTGAAATTGTTTGACCTTTATTTCAAATCAGATATGAAATCTGCAAAACTGGTTGTGTTTTTATGAACTTGTTGTCCTTTGCACTCAGACATTTATGGAAGCCAGTTACAAAATTCAAAGATATTACAAAAGAAAATGCAGACTTTCCATACTGGTTATAATTTTAACTATCCTGGAAACTATACATGCAAGGCAACTGAAAACAGGACTTTCAAAAATAATATACTCAGTTTAAAAAACTTTAAGTAACTTAACATTTGAGCCAGGTTCTATACTATTACCATCAAAGTTACCTCCACCTTGTGGGTCTTGTTTCATGCTTTATATTTTATAAAGTTCCAGCTTACCTAATATAATAGGTTTGTTTGGGGCACCAGGGAATTACAGTTTGTAACTAGATTTAATAGCAGCTTTTCTTAAATAAGTTTAATTTAATAAATGAGGCCTATATTTCGGTCCGATTCCAAGGCAAACCATTCAACATCACAGTAATCCAAGTCTATGCCCCAACCACTGATGCAGAAGAGGCTGAAGTGGACCGGTTCTGTGAAGACCTACAACACCTCCTAGAACTAACACCAAAAAATGATGTCCTCATCATCATAGGGGACTGGAATGCTAAAGTAGGAAGTCAAAAGGTAACCTGTTGTGTCCGCTGACCGCCACCAGAGGCCAGCGCACACTCCTGAGCTTCAGTCCGGCATAACAATAGGGACTAGGATCCTAGTCCCTCCACTGGGGGAACCAATGGGACCGTGGCGGGAGATTCAAACCCGCCAATGGGACCCAGGGGTGGGTCCCCTGGTTGTGTATATAGTTGGCCTGCCGGCTGTTATTCCCTGTCTTGTTGTGTACCAATAAAGCGTGCTATGCACTACGTCGTTGTTTGTCGTTCGTCCATGCGGCAACCCACTACACAATATAACCGGAATGACCTGACGGGAACAGCAAAGGATGAGATGGTTGGACAGTGTCATTGATGCAACGAACATGAAATTGAGCGGGCTTCAGAGGACCGCGGAAGACAGGAGGGCCTGGCGTGATCTTGTCCATGGGGTCGCGAAGAGTCGGACTCAACTGTGTGACTGAACAACAACAACAACAAATATTTCGTTTACATTGGCCATACACTCAGTAAGGTGCACTTTACAGGTCACAGGGCCATCAAAAAACTCCAAGCTTCATAAACCATATGTTGAGGTTACTGAAAACATCAATTAGCAATATGACTCCTACGTGTGCAGCCCCCACTAGCAAAAGTGATCAAAATGTGCATCTGGTGGCCTCTGCAAGGAATGCTGCTAAAGGCAAACACATGGCTACTGCATCATCAGCGAAACTTTAAAAAAGGTTGGCTAAGGACATGCCCCCTTCAAAATCTGGTTCCCCTTCAGCTGCAGCTTGCATAAAAAGGCTGCATGATCCCTAGCAGGGCCTGGGCACAACAGCCCTTCAAGGGTTCCCACCTCTGGCAAAACTCCTTTAATGACTCCAGCCACTGACTATTCACCTGTCTTGCTGGGAATCTCACGAACACTCAAGCATGTCTCAGAGATTTGACCAGTTGGATGGACAGCCTTGACCTTCGGTGCATGTTGAACCAGCACATAGCAGCAGCAAAAGAGCCCATTCCCTGGCAGAGTCTGTATCTTCTAGTGAATCTATGGAAGACATAGTTCAGAGGCATCCCCCACATAAAAAGAATTGCACCAGATGGCATAAGTCTCGATCGTCAAGGGAATGGGAGCTCACCAGCAGTGACACAAAGTCAGGTGACTCTTCCTCTGATGAGGATTCTGTGCATGCATCAGGGAGTTACTGGGTTAAGGATGCTCAATCTCTAGTTTGCCACCGTGGGCCTGGAGACAAGGGGGGGCAATGCAGGACCAGGTGCAGTGTGAGTTCTGAACTCCCTGATGCTAATAGGGCTTTGACAGCCTTTATCAATGTTGAAGACCCCCTGGCATTTTTTTTTTTTTGCCAACAAAAATCCATGAGTGCATTATCGACAGATGTTATGTTGATGTGTTTGCTTTACTAAAGCCAGCCAGGGACAAGGGTAGGTGTGGGCCCCGTTTTAACAAAAGTAATACTAAGGTGGCTGTTGAACATAATTTCATAAATTGGATGTCTGGCTATACAGTATTTATGGGGGTTATGCTATCAGCATATCCCTAGCATTTGGTCAACCACATGTCAAATATTTTAAAGGCTTGCACCATGGCCAATGAAACTGCAGCTATAAAATATGATGAGGCATTTTGCAAGAGAGCCTCTTGTAGTGAGATAGCCAGGAGGGACCTCACTAATGATAAGATCTAGCTGGTAAAAGTGGGTCCACATAGCAGGCTTAGGTCTGACTTTGCTAAACCCAGGTTTGGTTTTAAAAGTGATACTCTCATCCGGGTCTGCTGGGACTACAACCAAGGAAAATGCAATTTCATAACATGAAAATTTGATCATAATTGCAATGCCTGCTTTGGTCCACATTCAGACCTTCTTGCTCTTGCAATGGCACGCAGCCCTTTCGAAGGTCCCAATCCTCTTCCAACCCCAGCAATAAAAAGGATGGAGGATTGGAAGATTTATGTTCCAATATTCTTACCTTAAAGGCTCATAAAGTCATCCCTATGTACTATATCTGATAAGAACATTTTGCTGCATACACTATTTGCTTCATGTTGCAATTTTAAAAAGTGTTAAGTCTGATTGTTTCCCCATTGACCAGATTAACAAATGTTCTTGGAATATTGGAACATAAATCTCATTTGGAAAGAGAAATTCCAGAGACCCCAATGTTTTCTCATTTTAAAAACACACAGCATTCCATTAATGACCTTAGATTTTTTGTATTATATATCAACCAAAATCTTATATTAAGGATGATATTTCAAGGGTCCTTTTACAGCAAGAAAGTTTTGGATTCATAAATTACAGACTATCACCTAGGGGATTAAATGCCAGCATAGAATATTTGTCATTTTTAGGAATTTGAACCTGGTGTAAAATGTAATATCAATACCACCTGACATAAGTGTGTTAAAAACTACAGAATTATAAACTGGGTTAAAATGAATCAGTGGCACCTGTGATTTTGTTGTACTATCATGATGTATTCTATGTATGTTCTTAGTATTGGTTTTTTACAGAATTTAAAGTATTGTATGCTGATTTCTGTATCTTTAAGATTAAAAACTCATGTTTCTTTAAGAACACATAGTTTGTAAGTGACTGTACCTTTAAAATCTTGTCTGTATTTCTACTTAAGAATCAGTAAAATAGAATGTCTTTTTTTTTCCTTCACAGCTCTGCCAAGATGCTTTAAAGAGATAATATTACAAAAACATTCTAGGAGCATAGTCAAAAGAGTGTCAAGAATATTTACATCACGATTTTGTATTGTATTCATACCATTTTCTATGGACTTCGCCTATACTTATGAAATGTATTTTATATAAGGACTAGGAATAAGGCCTGTTGTGGAAATAAATACAATGAGCTCTAGAAAGAGGCTCTGGGTGGGTGCCTCAGCCTTGGGCACTCAGTGTCAATTTGCTGTGGTGACCTCAGCAGGGTATAATGACACAGAGCTTACTGTTTTCTCCAGGGGAACTGATCTCTGCCATCTGGAGAGCAGTTGTAATTCTGAGTGATCTCCACCCCTCACCTGGAGATTGGCAACAATGGTTCCCCAGGAGGAACTGGCTGGTTTGGAGGGTAGAGTCTATGGCATTTTACCTGGCTGTCTTGGGGGTGCCACCTGAGGGAGGTATAATGACACAGAGTCCACCATTTTCTCCAGGGGAACTGATCTCTGCCATCTGGACAGCAGTTGTAATTCTGAGTTATCTCCAGCCCTCACCTGGAGATTGGCAACAATAGTTCCCCAGGAGGAAAAGTACAGTCTTTCTCCACAGTGGGGACCAAAGCAGCTTACATCATTCTCCCTTTTGATCTGCACAACAACCCTGTGATGTAGCCAAGCCTGAAAGTCTGTGACTGGTCTGAAATTACCCACTCAGCTTCCACAGCAAGAACCTGGGTCTGGCAGATCCTGCTCTGAAGTGCTAACAGCTACGCCACACTGGCTGTGGTATCACCTGTTATCATAACTGAACTCCAGGCAACAGCTCTCTCTCTCCCCCTGGAGAAAATAACTGCTTTGGAAGGTGGGCTCTATGGCATTCTGTTCAGCTGAGGCCGTTCCCCTCCCCAAACTCTGGCTTCTGTAGACTCCACCACAAAATCTCCAGGAATTTCCCAACCTGGAGCTGGCAACCCTAGCTCAAGATCAGACCAAATGAGTTCCCCACAAAAGCCAAAATAAGCCTGGAAAGGGCCTCCTCCCCTTGCCTTTTAACTGACAGAAACAAGCTTGGTTTCCTAGCAACAGCCACTGAGGGGAAGTGAGATGCACAGCAGGAGAAGAAGCAAATGGTTTGACGGCTACTATCCCATCTCAGTAGCCAGCCAGCCATGGAGGAGCCAAGCAGGAGAAGTGTCTTAGTCAGGAGAGACAGCCATTTTGGCAGTTTATTCTGAGAGGGAACAGTGGCCAGCAATGCTCACCCTAAGCTGTGGAGTCCAGTGAGCAAAAATTCTACTTTGTGAGCTGCTGGCATTAAAGTTGTGAGCAAGCAATTTGGCTACTGCACAAATTAGTTTGTTCTGGAGCCATCCTTCCTGAGCTAAAAGGAAAAAGTATGAGCCAGAGGCTAAAAAACTGTGAGCTAGTGCACACTAACTCAGCTTAGAGGGAACACTGGGGGCCAGGCTGGCAGTGGGCAGGGGAAAGGAGTGGACCCAGCCCCCAGCCAATGGCATGCAACATGGTTGATGGACCAATGGCTGATGGAGTGCACAGCACAGCCAATGGGAGAGCTGGAAAGTGCCAGTACCCCAGGGATTTTATATCTATCATGTTAATCTTGTATTGGACAAGAAATTTGCATTATAAACATTAAAAAGTATAACAAAGTGTGTAAACATTATAGAATAATGTTTTTTTTCTTCGCTGAGTTCATTTTTTCTAATCCCAAACCGTGGTAGCAGCCTGGACCTTGCTAGCCTCTGGACCTGGAAAAGAAGCTCTACTGCTGCCTGGTGTGGAAGAAAGGAACTCCCTGCCTCTGTGCCTCAAATCATAGTATCTTGGATAGGTAGATAGACAAAGAGGTCTCTTACTGTTTCTTTAGAACATTGTGTTCTCTACATAAAGGGAGTACATGCCTATCCTGCATGAATTCTGAATTGGGCCCTAGAGTGTGGGTCAAAAAATCCAAAAAAAAAAGGTGCTAAGGACAGATGGGGTGATTTTTCAACAAACCAGTGGGAAGCCTCAGGTTTTCAGAAAAATTTGAAATCATCATCATCATCATCACATGATGATTCTGTTTTGTTCTCAATACCATTTTTTTTTTACTTTAGAACTGGCCAAAATATTTTTTTAACAAACCAGTGGGAAGCCTCAGGTTTTCATAAACATTTGAAATATTTTTTTTTTGCCACAGTTGCTGTGTGTGGTAGAATTTAAAAGGCAAAATATATGCTGGCTGGTTTAAAACAATAGTAAATTGACAGGCGAGCAACAGGGCTGCTTTCCTGGCTTTCCAGCCGGGACCATGGTGGGGATTGAGTGCAACCAGGGTGGGGGGCAGGGGCAGGATGTGAGTGGTGGGGTGTGGCTCATGACTGAGGGGGCGTGGCCCCAAAATGCCCCACTGTAGCTATGCCCCTGACTCTAGAAGATAGTGTTGCTTGGAGCAGCAAGAATCCTGCAAATATACCTCTGCAATTCCCAAGAACATGGCTAGATCTCGAATTGCAGAACACCATCTACCAGTCAAATATCTGATAGCAGCAATAACAACGACAGTGACAACAACAATAATAGGGGATTAACTTCCCCCAAATAATAAAAGCAACACCTGTGGCTTTAGGAGCTTAATATCCACAGAGATCTCAGTGCTGTTTTCTAAGATGTTGCTGGCCATTTGGGAGACTGCTAGACAATAGCAACAATATTGCCAAAACTTCCAAGACTTGATTTCTGTCCATCAGTGGTGGTGGAGAGACTGGAAAGATGAAAGATGGAAGGGAAGGAATCTTGGAAAGGAGAGGACACAAATAAGGCATTTGGTGGAAGGGAGAGAAGAAAAGGAGTGTGGTTGCTGGGGAGAAGGGAAACCCGAAGGCTTGGACGCCAGGGAAAGGTAGGTAGGTGGATACGTGGAAGGGAGAGAAGAAAGAGGGGAAGTGGAGAGCGGAATGGAATAGTTTGGGGAGGGAACTAAGGAGGAAACTAAGATTTCCCCCTTGAGTCCTTCTGGGTCCTCAGTTGTATGTCTCTATTGACCACCATATAGTTTAGTAGTCTATTACTTCTATATAAGAATTAGACATGGGAAAGATACTGCCTCAAGTTCTTTTCTTTGATGCAATTAAGAAGAAGAAGAAGAAGAAGAAGAGAAGAAGAGATTGGATTTATACCCCACCCTTCACTTGGAGTGTCAGAGCGGCTTACAAACTCCTTTCCCTCCCCCTCCCCACAACAGACACCCTGTGAGGTGGGTGGGGCTGAGAGAAATCTGACACAAACTGCTCTTTTTCAAGGACAGCTGTGCCAGAGCTTGTGACTGACCCAAGGTCACATCAGCAGGTGCAAGTGGAGGAGTGGGGAATCAAACCCGGTTCTCCCAGATTAGAGTCCGCACACTTAACCACTACACCAAACTACAACAAACCTATGCATGTTGTATTTTGTATTTAGTCAATGAAGATTAATTTGCTTAATTGGGGATGGAGAAAAAACACAATGGTGCAGAGGGAAATGGAATATTTAATGGTTATACAGCCCCTATGCATTTCATGCTACACATACACTGGGAACGGAATGAAAAAGAATCTGAAAGATTCCCCCCCGATGAAGCTGCGCACAAAACACATAGGGGCTGTATAACCATTAAATATTCCATTTCCCTCTGCACCATTGTGTTTTTCCTTCTTCATTTTGCCTTTGTGTGCTGCCCCCCTTTTGTCTTCATTAATTAGGGATGGGAAATTTTCATCAATAAGGTAGAAAGTTTGGTACTGGTGTATTAATGTGACAAGATATTAGAAAAAAAATATTAAAGATGGACTTTCCTTCTGATACTAACTAGCAGCCCTTATTTGTTAAATTGTAAATTTTCTCACATCATACTTCAAAAAAGGGGCTGATACTGAAGCTTTGGTCATATGAACACATGTATTCAGATGTAATCAAGTAGCCAATTAATGGGTTAAAAGACAGGCAATTGATCAACTCAAATTATTTCATCAGTTGACAGCCTTAGTATAATAATTTGAAGCTGGAGTTCTCATGGGGCTTACTTTTAGGCTAGAAAGATATTTATAGAGCAGTTTAATAAAGTACTAAATCATGACTGAAGTAGGTAAAAATGAGCATTCTGAAGCAAGACCAGTCAGCAGGATCCAGCTATTTCTTACTGCTGCCTCCTACTGTTAACTTCATTATGACATACCTGTTTTATCCCAGCTTTGATGTAGTGTCAAATTAAACCATTGTGGCTAAGGTTTGGCTAGCTTGACATAAATAGGTGTTATTTTAAAAGACACCAATTCCATATTATAAGCAGGGGTCATTTCCTGTGGGAGCACACAGGAGCGGAGCTCCAGCAGTAAGGAGCACATGCAACAAGCCCTGCCCCCTGCTCCCAGCAGCCCTCAATCGGACCACGAGGAGCAAGAAGCAGCCCGGTAAATTGCAGAGCCCACCCGGCCCGCCTTCAGGTACAAGCTCTCCCTCCTCTGTGAGGGCAGATCTGCACGTCCCCCCCCCAATAGCTAGCAATCCAAAACAGTCCAGTGGAGCCTGAGCGATGGGTGTTGCCTTCTCTCACACTTCCGGTGATGTCAGGGGGTGTGGCATATGCAAATAAGTTATGCTAATAAGTTATGCTAATGAGCTCCTGCACCTCTTTTTCTACGAAATGACCCCTGATTATAAGCTTGCAAAACCTCTCCTAATTAGCAGGTGCATGCATCTTCAGTTTTGTGGGCCCAAATTCTGGGTGCCACATACATTCAGTGCTCCCTCTCTCTCACACACACGCATGCACACACACCCTTATGTTTGCTTTCATGAAAAGCTCCTACTGCAACATGAATTGGTTTGTTATGAGACAAAATTTCTCCTGCTCTAGTGCATGGCATCATTCATACCCTAGCCTGCTTTGATTCGTTTTTCACATGCCTCTGCTGCTAATCCTCCAGCATGTCCCACATAGACTTAGATACCATTTCCCCCAATGCAGGCAGCTTTTCTTTATTAAATTGTGTGTGCTTGTGTTGTTGTTTGTTAATCAGATCTCAGCATCAGATTGGATCTTTGGATGAGGAGGAATGGCTGTTGTGGTGTTGTAGACTTCTTCTCCCCAATATCCAGAACCACTGAAAGCTGGTACTCACTCGCAGACTGAGATTCCTTTGGAAACAAATTATATAAATTGCCTAGTTACATGGTTCCTGGAGTAGCCACGACCCCTGAAATTTTGTTCCCCTCGTCCCCACCCCCAAACAGTAGCCATGTTGCTAGTATAGCGGCATTAGGCCTCATGGAGATTGTTTTCCTTCTGGGACTCAGGTTTCACATTTGGACAGCATAACTGGAACTCTCAGAAACAATTAACTATGCGAGTATGTGCCTTATCACTTTATTCCATCCTAAGACGAAGAAAGCCAGATTTAGAAAACACTTCTTTTCTTTTATGCTTGAATGCCTAGTGATTTTGATTTACTGATTAATTAATCTCTTTTCATCTTTTGCATAATGTGCCTATGGATTTAAACCCTTGGTGCATACCCACAAGTTTAAATGTTGTGTTGTCCTAATCTTTACTGATAAAAGAGTAGTTTGATTTTGTACGATAATAAGGTTTTTGTTTTAATCTATGTGGAAGCTCTCTAAGGGTGCAAATAGAAGAATGTTAGGGAAACTCCTACTCGAGTTCCCACACACAGTTCCAGTTCTGGATTCAGTGTAATTTACAGATTTATTTGTTCTTTCAGTTGTCTGTGCTATCAAGCATCATTCATTTTTTGACTACAGTCATTTATGGCTAGCTGCTATAAATCATAGAGGATTGTATATTCAGGCTCAGTAGATGTCTGTGAATCAAGAGATTATGCCAAAGTTCAGCAGTCTTGCATAAAAATTTTGCCTTACTTGCACTCTCATTTTAATTAAGTATTCTTTGTACTATTTCAGAATGACAAGTGTAGCCATTCCCATCACAGTACTATTTAGGCTTCACTTGAGCTATCTTATTTATAGAACAGATGATAATATGGTTCCAATAAGTCCCAGAGGCCCTGTAATGATTGAAACTCATTGTTTTAAGTGAGCCATACAGGTGTAGTTCGCTTGTGAGGTACTGCAAAATTTAGTAAAGGAAGACAGTGCTCAAAGAAATATGGTTATTTTTGCTTATAATATCAATATATCAGAGGAAACTGTAACAAATCAGTAGGTATCAGATCAGTTTCTTTTCTTTTACATTTATTTTTCCCTTTGATGACATTCAGAATATCACAGTAGATAGAGGAGCAGATGGTGGGCAGGTCAGAAAGTTTGAACATAAAAGGAAATTGTTGTCAAAAGATTCTTGTGTATTATTCCTCTAAACCTTGCCGCCTCTGTAACCCATGATCACAAGCAAATTTTAAGTATTTTCCAGAACAAAATGCTGAGCGACCAATCATTGCTCCCATTCTGCCCATCAGACGTCTGCCCCTGCTCTTGTAACTGCCCCTAACACCCGCAAGCTAATGGTTACATTATCTAGAAGCTCCTCAAACTACAAGGTCACCCAGAACAATGAGATCATACACTTCCCAAGGTGTTCTCAACACACTCGGGAGGCCCCTGCATGAGAACTGTTAAGAGCTGACACTAACCAAGCAAAGCAGACAACTGTACACATCCACTTTAACCCCCATTTTCCAGCAGAGGTGGTAAACAGCAGTGAAGAAGAGCAAGGTTGCATGCAACATAGGAGTTGTAGAAGAATACATGTGAATCCATAACACAACCAATGGAATATTGAAATGTGGGACAATAACCCCTAATGCAACAGCACATGAGTGTAAGAAAACAGGAAATGTTTGGCAAATGAGGCCCGAGCTTGACAGAGAGCTGCTGTCAGTCAGAGCCCACACTTCTGTGACAAACCAATAGTCTGATGCAGTAAGAGGGAGTTTCAATTGTGTGTTCATGTGCAGATTCATCATACTGGGAAATGAGGAGCAGGGTAGGCCAAAAAGAGCTTCTTGCATCTTGGGGAGGTGATCTGAGGCACCACCCAAAGGTTTCAAAAAACCATGAGAGCATAGGGCTCCATATGCATATAGGAAGCAGAAGAGCATTTTTGTCCTCAGGAAGAGGGAGACATGCAATATTTTCCTTTTATCACTCAGAGTCAAACTAGCTACACAAAAAAACATGAGAACATATTCATATGGGTTTCTTGATTAGTTTACTGAAAACCAAGTCAGAGGGTTAAACAGTCTTTCTCCTGTCGATTCTTTGCTCATACTGACAACCTCCCAATCACTGCTTTTCAAAGAAGAAAATAATTTGGTAGACAATTCCTGCATTGGTTATTTTCTCGTTTTCCCTTCATTGTTGTGATGCACTTTTACTGTCTCTCCGTATGTAATTGGTTAATGTATAATACACCACCTGGCTATTCTTCTTGCTTAGTTTGCATGCTAGTTCAACAGAAACAGGAATTTTCTTGTCAAAAATTGAAACAGGGATCTCATTTGCCAGCAGTGCCCTTCTGCCATTCACATTGCCCAAACTGGGCACAAGGGGATAAATGGATGTGAATCAGACTTTTTAAATGGGAATGCTAAGAAGCCAGTGAGGGAGCCTTCTCTTAATATTCTGTGATGATACTTAGAGGTTACTGTACTTCAGCCGTAAAGTTCCAAAGGCAAACACTAGAAAGAGTTGGAATTCATATGCAAATTTGTTACAATCAGACTTACTCAGTAGAGTCTTGGGATGGTTAGCTCACTGCAAAAAAGGAATTCTTCTTTCCCATAGTTTTGGCGTGTTATTTCATATACCTGATGGGGTAGGAGCTGGCTCACAAAACCTTACTTATTAGTCTTTTAAGGTGTTACAAGTATCTCTGTTATTTTGGCTGCAGCGGACTAACATGCCTATTCCTCCTGGGTAGGGTGCATTAGAAAGTCAACAGATCAAAGACACAACCATTATGTATACAGCCAGCCTGACCTCAACGATCTATTGTGGCAGTGAGTTCCACAGTATTTCCTTATTAATGTTAGATGTCTTGCTTTTATGTTTCATGGAATGTCACCTTGGTCTTTATTAAAAAGAGGTGAAGTGCTGGAATGACCTTCTCGACATTATTCATGCTTTTATATATCTATTTAATGGCCTGTCTTATTAGTCTCTAACCAGAGGTCTGGCCGTTCCTCTTATTTTCTCTGTGCTTCTTTGTATCCCATCTATTTCAGTTCCATCTTTTATGAGATAGACTGACTAGAAGTGGAATATTAAGTACCCTATTGATCAGTTCTTGCAGTAAGTTCTGCATGACGCCATTTCTCATGCCAAAATGGAACTTTCTTGATTCGCTTTTCTTTCTAACCATCATTTTCCCTTGATCAGTTGTGTTAATTTTTCCAGTACAGTATACTGCTCATAGATTCTTTGTGCAAAAAATTTAAAGTTGGCACATATATACTGCTACTATGGACATTATGCGAAGTTAAATTGTCCTTTACAAAGCACTTACATTTTCATTTCATATATTTGCACCAATGCATTTTATCTACATATTTTATTTCTAAGTATTTGATTTTCAAGCCATTTATTTGTACATTTATATGTTCATATTTTGTTATCGTCGTGTTTAAGATTTCACTAATTTGGCTATGGCTGTTTTTTACAGGAAGAAATGAATAAAACTTAAATGATGAAATGAAATATATCCCCCGTTTTTCATGGGAAGCCTTCTCTCAGGTGAACAGCAGTGTAAAATATACAGGAAGTTATACTATCTGCCCTGTCATTTTGTATGACATCTGATGATCCTGTAAAATCCTGTTCATATGGTATACTGGTTCCTGTTAGCAGGAGTATGCTGGCAGAAAATGCACAGAAAGAAGAGCACTGCTTATTGTTCAAGTAATTGTATGTTGCTAAAAACATCAGTGGAAACTCATGGTTTTACTTCACTGCAGTTTAAAATGTATTGTCTCTCTTTATAAAATATATGTAGTTTCTACAGCAGAATTAAATATTGGCAATGTGGTAGCTGTTAAAATTACAGGCTGGCTACAGAAATGTAGCAGATTCTCAAACCAAGCAATTCTTAATCTGGTTCACAAATTCAGTATTACTTAGCAATCAAGTCCAATGGAAAAGGAGAACACTGGACAGAAGGCAGACAGACTGAAAGCCAGTGGCCTGGTGGCACAAAGGGTTAGCTAAGTGACCTCCCTTAGCACTAAATGGTCCTGACTGAGAGAGGGCAGCAGATCTGGCAACATTAGACCAGCCAGGGACACCCAACTCATCCTCTCTGTCAGTGTCACTGCACTTCCCAGGCCAGAAGGATCGACTGTGGTGTGAATGTCCTAAATGGGAATGTATATATTTCCCTCTTTTCAGTGTAGGGTTGCCAGGTCCCTTCAGGTAACCAGTGGGGGGGGGGGCTTACCAGAAGTGGGAGGGAGGCCCAGGCTACACCACTGGCAATGTGGCTTCATCACTTCTGCTGTGTACCAAAGTGACACCAACACATGTTGTCGCAATGACACTCTGGTATTTGGGCAAAAACTCTATGGTACCAAAGGTTTCTACCATAAAGTTTTTGCCCAAATACTAGAGCATCACTGTGACATTACCTGTGTGTTGACATGACTTCCAGTACGTGGCAGAAGTGATGTTGCCACATTGCCAGCAATGTAGCCTGGGCCTCCTCCTGCCTCAGTAAGTTTCCCCACTAGCCAGCTGATTGGAAGTGGGGGCAGAGCCTCACAGGGGGAGATCCCCTACCTCCATGGGGGGCTGACAACCCTATTTCAGTGACATAGTGAACCATTATCTGGTATGTGGGGCTCCTGCCAGCACCTGACAAACTTAGATCAAGGCCTCAGTCATACTAAACTTTTCAGAACTGACATTCCTGTTTCAGGATTACTTCTGTGTTACAGATTTATTGCTCCAAAGTCAGAAGCAGCAAGAAGGGGTGGATCTGGAGAACTTGAAGGGGAGCAAAACTTAAGATGCTACATCACCTGCTGGATACTACTGCCTAGGTATTTGTCGTCTATAAAATGTGAAGATGTGAGGAGATAACATGTATGTCATGGTTTGGACCCTCAGCAGTGTGAACAGAGTCATGCTAGAAGAAAGCAACTTCCCTGCTTCCTCTCCCTTCATTGCAGATTTCTGTGCCCCCACAGATATGGTCCTGCAGGTAGGTGGACCTTGCAACATGAAGAGCAAATGGGGAGTCTGCAGCAAGGGGGCAGACTGGCAAAAATCTCCTTCTCCTCCTGTCCAAATAGAAATATTGGTCCATTTGAGTGGCAGCTGATGCTCCAACAGAACAGTTGATGAGGATCCAAGCCCTTGGAGTCACTGGGCTGGGAACTCTGTTGGTGGCATTTCCATCTCTCCCTTGCTGCTATTGCACTAATGTTCCGACCAATGTTTCAACAGCTTCTGGGGGTTGAGAGATGGGAACCTGCAGTGGAAACTGGGAACTGGCGGAATAAGGAGAAGCAGAAATGTCCTTCTACTTTATTTATTTATTTATTTATTTATTTATTTTATTAGATTTTTACTTTAAGAAAGGCAGTAAGGATCCAAGTCTACATGACTCACATGATGTGTAGGTTGAGTCTAACAAGATTACTACAGTCTTGAAGACTTTTGTGTCATGTTGATGTCATTTTCATTTGCCCCAATAAAAGCTATTACGTGGCTTATGTCTTTGAATCTGGAAGATTGTGTGCTATACCCATTTGGCAATCAGTTTCTTCTTGGTAAGAGACTTCTGAAAAGTGCCACTAAATATCCCAGAAATGTTCAAAGGAAAAAAATACATTCAGCATTAGTTGTGTATTTCAGTGGTCAACATAATGGTATGAAATGCATAAGATCCAACAGTTCAAGAAATGCTGTTAATGTAGCTTTCTGAACTGATTCCAATAATGCAGACACCTGGTGGTGACTTAAGAAGTCATTGATGGTTACATAAATACTTCCGTGTACTATTTGTTAATGTTTTTTCCGTTACTGTCAAATGCTAATGACAGAATCAAATTCCTGGAGTCTGTATGCACCACTGATGGTTCCAGATGCCTTGGTTTTTCAATCAGGACTTGTACTCAAAACCAGAAAATATAGAGCTCATCAGATGGAAGAAATGTTTCATTAACTAGTTTTGGGTTGTCTAGTCTTTACAATGAAAAGAATATTACCTGTTCAGAGAATAATGTTGTAATCTAAAGGTAAAGGTAAAGGTTCTTTTGCTTGAAAGCCAGTCGAATCCGACTCTAGGGTTGCAGTGCTCATCTCCGTTTCAAAGCCGAAGAGCCAGTGCTGTCTGAAGACGTTTCCGTGCTCATGTGGCCGGCATGACTAAACACCAAGGTGCACGGAACGCTGTTACCTTCCCACTGGAGTGGTACCTATTTATCTACTTGCAATTTCTTGCTTTCGAACTGCTAGGTTGGCAGGAGCTGGAACTAGAGACGGGAGCTCACTCCGTCATGTGGCACTCGGGTCGCGAACTGCTGAACTACCGACCTTCCACAGCCTGCAGTTCAGCGTCTTAACCACTTGAGCCACCGCAGTACTCTCTCTCTCTCACCATAAAATCAACACCCAGGCCAAACTGCTGGACCTAGAGACAACAAATTTGGGGAGAGCGCTCCCACCATGGCGTAGGTGCTCGCTAAGAACGGATTTTTAGAAATTCAACCCCTAAGGGGGTCAAAAGGGGGGAAATGTGCTCCCCTCATTGATTCCTATGTGGCTGCCAGGCTGCAGCCTGCTTGCACCCCCCACTCTCTGACTGGTCAGTTGCAGAGCTCAGTGTTGTTCAGCAGCAGTTGCAGGGTGCTAAAAGCCATGAGGGAGCCCGCCCCAGCAGTAACGCCTTAGTGATCCTGCCAGCCTTGCCTCCACAGTGACTTCTAATACTCCTCCCTCCCCCTCCTACACTGGACCGGCAGCTGCCTGTCAGGTGTAGGAGAAGAGGTGGGATGCTTACAGCCGCTGGGGAGGTTTGCTCAGCAGGATTGCCTTAGCCCTGCTGCTGGCCCAGCCTTCCCGATGCCTTTAAATACAATCCCCCCCAACACCAGACAGGCCAGTGTCTGTGAGTTGTAGGAGCAGGGCCAGGGTATGAATGTTTATGGGGAGATAGAAAAGGTCATTTCTAGGAGCCATTTTGATGCGTGCCTCCCTCATGAACCTGAAGAAATGTCCACCACTCCCTCACACCTCTCACCCTTTACTGCCCCCAAGAAAGCTCCTGGCAAACGTCGAGCCAGATACATCAACGCTACAAGGAGGAGGCAACTTAGGAATGCGGCAAAGACATTTGCACATAGCACTCCTGTGGGGCACTGAGCTGTACAGGCCAAGCACCAGTAAGATCACTCTGAGGTGTTCAGAACAACACAGTCTCCATACGAACAAAACAATCCAGGAACACAAGTAGAGAGGCCATCACTTTCGTGGAAGGTGGCAGGAGTTGACTTAACAGACGACTGCTTCTTAAATGGACAGTTCTATGTTGCCTGCTCCAGAGTGAGCTCACCAAGCAGCCTGGTGATCCTAGCACCTGAGGGCAGAACCACCAATGTGGTCTAAAGAGAGGTCCTTTAGGAGAGAGAAAAAAGTACATATGTCTCACTTCATTTCTTACACTACAATCTTCTCCATTAGAATTCCTACAAAAAATGTTACATTTCAAACTTCACATCATCAGTATTATAACTGGATTTACAGAACTTAAATACCGTAGCGAAGCATGGGTATCAAGCTAGTGTTCATATAAAAAAGAAATTGTACAGTGACTGGTAGCAATTGCATTACTAAGTGCAATCATGCCATCAGGCAATGAATAAAATTCAACATTCCCTCAAACACTGCAGGAAAAAGTTGCAGTATAAATTTCATAATTTCAGTTCTGCACGTAATCAGCAAGCATGTCATCTGTCAGTTCTGCATGTAATCGGCAAGCTGTTCCACAGCAAATCAGCAACTGACATCACTGTACACTATGATCCCACAAATTAGTTCCTAAAACATTTCTGTCTGATCCTTACCAGAATTAAGGTCAAACTATACGCAACACTAAAATAATATGATTTAAACCTAGATGTGTCATTTGCTCCTAAAAACTAGCCGGGGGCGGGAGGATCTGGATCAGGGAGACAGCACTGGGAAGGGTAGTGTCAATTGAGAATGCAGGACGTAGGAGTGAAGGAAGTACAAGCTCAGTCAGCATGACTGTTCTCCTATTCTGTTTTGTCATTTAGCTAGCATGCAAGTCCAGAAATAAGCTCAGTTGTGGGGGAAATGTATTTGAGGATGGCATTTCTAGGGGAAAATCAGTGGACATAGGAAGAAGTGGATACCCTCTCCTCCCTCCTGCTGATTTGCACCTACAAATTCTGCCCATCTCTACATTCTGTTTAGCAAATGAGAGTCTGGAAGCAACTACTATCCAAAGTAATGAGTAGTTCCATCCTCAGGACAAAATGAGTTCACATTGATTTATCTGTTGTAAAAGGAAACAACTACATGGGGCGGGAGATACTTTGGCTTTATGTCTTTAATCATAATATATCAGGCAAAAGGAAGACTTTCATCTAAACTTCCTTTTACATCTCAGAAGACATGATAAGCAGCTGCTGTGATCACAGTTTGAAACATTTATGGCAATGCAACTGCTGGGCTGCAAATGGCGCATCAGATACACAGATGATTTGATGTGCACGCCGAAGCCTTTAACACTACAATGCAATGCTTTTTTGATGGGATGTGGTAGGAATTGCAAATGGCTGGGAGAGCAGTTCTGAATTCTAAAGAGTAAATACGTGTGATTCAGTAGGGATGTGCAATAACATCTTATTTGGATTTTAGTTCTGCTCATTGAGTCTGTTAAAAATTCATTTTTAAACATTATTTAATATGATTATCATGTGCTAGGGGTTGTAATTAAGTTGTTGTTCCATGGATTTCAATCCCCTCTCCCTAAATGGGATCAAATTCTCAAGGATTATACTATTTATGGAATGGAACCTCCCGCCCAAATTTCTACAATATAGGAGAAAGAGTCTCCATACTGGAAGCAATTAAAAGTATACCACTGTCCTGCTCCGGGGGTCGTGGGCCGAGACGACCAGAACCCAGAACCCCCGCCAAGCCCCGAGAGACCCCCGGGGCACACCTTACCGGGGAGGAGAGGACCAGACCATCCGGCGTGGGAGGCAGAGGAAGCAGCCCCACCCGACGAGCATCTCACCGGCCGGGACCGCGAGCAGGACCGGAGCCCGTGCAGCAGCAGCCACGGAGGAGGGCGAGGGGGTGGGGCTGGAGAGCCGGGAGCCAACTCAGAGCAGCTGGAGTGGCGGGGCGCCACCGGAGACGCGGCGCAGGGATCGCCGAGGCCACCACAGACGTCACAACAGCCGTCAGGGAAATGCCCTGACAGCGTCTCCCTAAATATTATTATTATTATTATTATCCTTCCATTTGTATAC
>NW_015170978.1:75374-133752 GCF_001447785.1 Gekko japonicus | reverse complement strand
ATATATAATCAGTACAAGTCCTAACCTAGGGCCACATACAAAGGGGTGTGTGACTAACTTACCAGGCACCCTTTGTAGTGAGTTGTTTTTCTGTTGTCTGCGGGTGATGTCCTCCTGGCGCTGGTCTTGATTTACGACTTCCTGGCTGTTGCGACACCTTCGAGTCTGGGCCGAGCGCATGTCAGCGCATGCTCGCTGTTGGCCTCTGTCTATCAGGCTCCGGCCTGTTGCCCCATCTCCGCGTCTGTCAGTCCAGCCTCCTCTCACTTGCCAGCCTCACCAGCCGCCGCCATGCTTCTCTGCCGCTGCCGCTACACCACAAGGGACGGGTGCCCCCCAGCTCTAAGAGCAGGTACCCAATTTGTCTATTTGCCCTTTAATGGGCTTTCGAGCCGCTGGGTGGGCAGGAGCTGGGACATAGGGCCGGGAGCTCACTCCGGCCGCAGTGGGGCTCGAACAGCCAAAGCTGCTCAGCCAGATGTAATGCAGAGGAGTGTAAATAAAGAGGGGCATACCCAAGCCAGGGGGGCGGAAGGGCGGTCCCAGGGAGCGGGAAGAGAGATATAAAAGGCGGTGTGGAGAAGGGGCTGGGGAGGAGGAGCACGCTGGGACGGAGGAGAATAAGGAGGAAGAGAGAGAGGGAAAGCGGAGAGAGAGAGAGAGAGAGAGAGAGAGAGACGGGCAAGGTCACAGTGTGCTAGCAGAGGGACTTACAGGGTGAGCTGAACCCCGTCCCCTGCCTGTCTGAGGCCCCTCACTCCCCTTCCCTTTTTGGACCCGACTTCTGCCTGGACCACCCGTCCCCCCCAGGGGCCCGGCTCGGACACAGGGGGTGCTACCCCTAGGACTAAGGGTGGGCGTGACAACCAGTTCTAACACTATTCCCATTCAATTGGGATGAAGTTCTCAGACATTATAGCCCTCTCTCAAAAGACACTACCAAATTTCAGTCACATAGGAGAAAGTGTCCCTCTTCTAGAATTAATGAAAAGCATAATGTGCTTTTCTCATGTTGGGTCTTCCTCTTTTCCTGCTGCTTTTGACTTTTCCTAGCATTATTGTCTTTTCCATTGTATCTTGTCTTCTCATAATGTGATGAAAGTACAATATCCTCAGTTTGGTCATTTTAGCTTCTGGGGAAAGTTCAGGCTTGATTTGATCTACAGCCCACTTAATCCTATAATCTTAACCCTCTAATCTAAAGACCACGTAAATTTCAAGAAAACAAAAAAAATGTAATTTCACAGACTCCCAAAATAGGTGCCTCTCAGCACAGGCACACTTCTCTCTACTGCCTCCAAAGGGGGAATGACAGCAGCGCAGCAGAAAAGCACCAGCCAGCCACCATTAAAAAAAACCCCCAACTGTCTGCATTTATTTCATTTTACTGTTCCTAAAATGACTGACTTTTAAAAAACTTTCTGCTGAAAATTCTGCATTTGCTATCCTTCCTTGTCATGGTCTGTTTGTTTCCTTTCACAAAGTGAGAGAGGAGGGAGGGAAGTAGGACCACATCTCTGCCATTATTCCCTGCGGTGGACTTGGGTGTTGGTGGTAAAGAATGGCTGTTTTCAACCAGATGACACCAAAATTGCACAGGAGTGAGAGCTGCCTGTCCACTAAAAGATTCCCTCCCTAAAAAAAATTTTTTTCAAGCAAATTGGGCTGAAAGGGTCAATTCCATGGGCCCCAAACAAGGTGCTCCCAGTCACTCTACATACAGAGGAAAGAAAGTTTGACTTTACAGACAACTGAAGCAGTTGCCTTTTGAAGCAGATGTTCTTCTCTCCACTTATTCCTTTTGGAGAAAATGGTGCTGGCCACCAGCATTGGGGTGGGGGGGAGATCCTATCTGCATCCATTTTTTCACATAATCTTGCAGTGGGTGACTGACAATAAGACAGATTTACCATATCCCTGAAAATTCTGTTTGCCATCCTTCCATTTTTTCCCTTTCATAAAGTAAGGGCTTCCTTTGCATAAAACCTTCTCCACACTACCCTGACCCATCCTTGTAACTTTTGAAGATAGTTCACATTTTCAAAATAATAGTTAGTGTGTGTGTGTGTGTGTGTGTGTAACTGTATGTGACTAATCAATCATCCAATTGCTATGAGACACAGGTCTTCATGTAGGGGTAGGAGTACCTCAATTAGTAATTCGTACTATTGCCATTTAAGGAGTTCCAGGAGGAGGAAGAGATGGCAGCAGGAGGATAGGGTGTGGGGGAGTCAGAGGGCTAAGCTACATGTTACGTTTTTTACAAGTTGTACCCAGGTTCACTTCTTTGGTCAGAGTCACACATCAGTTCCAACAACATTGTCTGAAAGCCATAGAAGCTGATTTTGCTGATGAGGGGCAACTCAGGTAGAGGAAGAGCTCTTGCTTCTCCCCCAGCCTTTCCCCTGATGCTAAGGAACCCCCAGTGGGAAGTTATTCACATGAATTTGGAGTAGTGTGGAGTAGGCTGAGAATGCACAGCTCAGCACAGAATCTATGGAAATTCATTCTCTGAGGTTTGTCTCCAAAGGTGATTGGCTGGGAACACTCACCTCCTGATCCCTTGCAAGGATTGGATTGGAAGGGAGCAACTCAGTAGAGAAGGAGGAGGAGGAGGAGGAGGAGATTGGATTTATACCCTGCCCTTCACTTTACAGACAACTGAAGCAGTTGCCAAAGGAGTTTCCAAGTGGCTTACAAACTCCTTTCCCTTCCCCTCCCTACAACAGACACCCTGTGAGGTAGGTGGAGCTGAGAGTGCTGTGTTCATTGCTGCGCTGTTGTCACAACACAATAATATCTTCTTATAGACACTTCCCCGAATTTAAACCTGCATGCACCCAACTTTGGTATTTCCTCCTACTCTTTGTGTATAAAGAATCAGCTTATATCTCCAAGGAAGGTCACCCACTTTGGCTAGACTGAATCACAGTAGTAATATTCTGAGAGCCTTTTGTACCATTATAGTTTCATCCCTCATTTCTTCTGTCTCATTTTATGTTTCTTCTTATGGTTGCTCTTTTATGCTTATTCGCCAATATCTCCCTCCAACAGCTCCAATTCACTGGCTGTAGGTAATTAGCTTGGTGATCCTGTCCTCTGCAGTGCAGCCTGTTCTGCTTGCAGGAGGTTGTGTTTCTTTTAAACCTTTTCTTCCTCTTTAGTTAGAAATGGGGGGGGGGGACTCATGACAGAGTTATGGGGACCCTTTGACAGCTTGTCTGCTCCTGTTGAAACCCAGGAGTCTGCTTCACACAGTGCAAGTGAATGAGGTGGCAGTGAAGGGGTGGAGACAGAGTGGTTTGCACCATTCACACTGCAGATCCGGGCTCTGAATATACCTTAGCATTAAAAAAGAAGGTTCTCTTTCACCCTCTACTAGCTGTGCTGGTTTTCTATTTGCAGGCAATTTTTAACATAAGGGAGTATTCGAAACTGCTCTTTTGTGATCTTCCTCATGTGGCCTGAAGTGGCACTGTCTATTCTACCCCCTCAGCAGTCTACCTCCTCATTCTCTTGCATTATGTGTAAACCAGGCTGTAGTCTGCATTTTGCTTTCCTGATTTTGGTGCATCCTTGGCTGGTGGATATTTCAGTCCAGGCTAATGATTATGTGCACTGAAACAAGCAGCAATTTCCCCCAAGTTAATTTTGTTCATTTGAAACTTGATCTCTTCCATCATGGACCATGGAACTGTCCTTTTTAAGCCCTGTGGGGTTTTCCTCACTGGCTTGTTACTGGGCCCACAGTTCACATTCTCTTGGTACTCAGAATACAGTAAGTTAGAGTCACTCACTCTCCTCCAGATATAAATGTAGACCTTCTCAAGTCTCTACTTACCCCTTTGAATGTCTACTGTGATCCCTTTCCTGTTACCTGGCTGCCTATTCTTTGTCTCCATATGCAGTCAGGCCCTGAGAACTCTGGAATCAGTGAAAATCCAAACACAATCTCCCCTTTTATTTAATATGTTCAGTATTCACACTCACAGTAATTAATTTCCAGAAGTCTTAGGAAACGATGACTGGGCCTTTTGACATTTGCACAGTCTGTTTTTCTTAGTACACTATTGTATCATCTCAGAATATCATTCCATTGCTTCCATGTGAAAATTCTCCAGAATTTCAACAACCAACAAAAAGTGCTGGCCACATTTCTCAAGCCAAAGTGGTTTGAGTATGCTGCAGCTTGTTTGCTCTGATCCGTTAGGGTTTTATTCATTTTTGAATTTCATTTCAGAACCAGCTAAGATTGTTTCAAGAAACAATAGCACCATCTGTTGACCAAATGAGTGAGTTTGCTTTGTAAAAGTATAATTTATTTTTGTCCTACAGCAAGTCACTTCATTCATTATATATGCAAAATATGTTTGCCTGTCCCCACAAAAATTATGCAGGGGGGCACGTTTCCAGGCACATGAATTAAAAATATATATCTGTTCCAGAAAGCTGGCTGTTTATTGCCAAGTTGGAAAGACAACTACAAGTTTGCCACCATGTCATATGGGAACCATCCCCGAGACAAAACAAGTTAATGGAAAGCACCTTTAATTTTATGCAAGAAATGTAGTGGATCCCTTTGACTTCCAATGCTGGCCAAAGGAGGCTTAAGTTTATCGTATATAGATTCAGGTGGGTAGCCGTGATGGTCTGAAGCAACAGAGCAAAGTGTCAGACTCCCATAGCATCAATGAAGCACACACTTGTAGAAAAGGTTTTACTTTAATTGAAGCAATAGGTGCATAACAGGATCACTGTTCAGAATGAGGGATAAGCATGGAGCCCAATAGATTATAGTAAATTCAAAAAGCTGAGGCCCAATTGCGGGACTTCCCGCACGCACCATTGAGCCTGGGAAGCAACGCTTCTAGATAATCATCACACATTTGCTTCTCATAGATAGTACCATGAGATCACCCAAGCTACTACCTGCCAGCAACCACTTGTGGCCTTGAGAGATACGGACGTTCCTGCAACTAGGCAATTAAGCGCATCAACAGGCATACATGGGAAAGTGAAAGCAGATAAGCTTTAGTCCAGTGGCACCTTTAAGTCCAACAAAGTTTAATTCTGGTTAATAAGCTTTTGTGTGCATGTATCTGAAGAAGTGTGTCTGCACGCAAAAGCTTATACCCAGAATTAAACTTTGTTGGTCTTAAAGTTGCCATTGGACTCAAACTTTGTTCTTTATCTTTATATAATAATCCTTTTGGCGTATTGGCTGTTCCACCTCTCTCATTGGCTGTGCAATGCGCTCCACCAGCCATTGGCCCATATGCCGCCACTCAAGAGTACTTGAGTGCCATTGGCTGGGGGCTGGGTCTGCTCCTCTTCACCGCCCACTTCCACTTCAGCCACTGTTCCCTGTCACAATAACTGGCAAACGGCTCTCTCCCCTGATGAAGTCACTTCTGCTTGGCTCCTCTGTGGGACTAACGTTTCCCTCAGTGGCTGTTGGTAGGCAACCAAGCTTGGTTCTGTCAGTAAAAAGACAAAGGAAGGAAACCCTTTCCATGCCTTTGTGAGGAACTGCCAGCTCCAGGTTGGGGAATTCCTGGATATTCTGTGTCTAAGGAAGCCGGAGTTTGGGGAGGGGAGAGGCCTCAGCTGAACAGAATGCCTTAGAGCCCACCCTTTCTATGCCTATTTTGGCCTTTGGGAGAAAACTCATTGGGGGCAGTCCTGACTAGGGTTGCCAGCTCCAGGTTGGGAATTTCCTGGAGAATTTATAGTAGAGTCTACTGAAGCCAGGCTTGAAGAGGGGAGAGGCCTCAGCTGAACAGAATGCCATAGAGCCCACTCTCTAAAGCAGTTATTTTCTCCAGATTGGGAGGAGAGATCTGTTGTTTGGAGTTCCGTTATACCTGGCGATCTTCAGGTACCACCTGGAGGTTGGCTACCCTAGGCATAGCAGTCAGCACTTCAGAACAGGGTCTGCTAGACCCAGGTTCTTGCTGTGGCAGCTGATTGGGTGATTTTGGACCAGTCACAGACTTTCAGCCTAACCTACCTCACAGCGTCGTTGTGCAAGTCAAAAGGGGGGAAGGAGAATGATGTAAGGTGCTTTGGTCCCCATTGCAAAGAAAAACTGTAAATTTCCTCCTGGGGAACTATTGTTGCCAATCTCCAGGTGAGAGCTGGAGATCACTCAGAATTACAACTGTTCTCTAGGAGGGAGGAGATGAAAAGCTGAAATCAGAGGGGCAGATAACGGCAGGTTGATGCTTGGCTGGGAGGAAGATAGGGTTGCCAACTCCAGGTTGGAAAATTCCTGGAGATTTGAGGGGTGGAGGCTGCAGACAGTGAGGCTTGAGGATGGGTGGGACCTCAGACAGGTACAATGCCATAGACACCCTCCAAAGCAGCCACTTCTTCCTGGGGAACTATTGTTGCCAATCCCCAGGTGGGGGCTGGAGATCACTAAGAATTACAACTGCTCTCCAGGAGGGAGGGGGAGGAGATGGAAAACTGAAATCAGAGGGGCAGAGAAAGGTGGGTTGATGGTTGGCTGGGCTGCCAACTCCAGGTGGGAAATTCCTGGAGAATTGAGGGGTGGAGCCAGGAGAGGGTGGGGTTTGAGGAGAGTTGGGACCTCAGACAGGTACAATGCCATAGACTTCATCCTCCAAACCAGCCATTTCCTCCTGGGAAACTGTTGTTGCCAATCTCCAGGTGAGGGCTGGAGATCACTCAGAATTACAACTGCTCTCCAGGAGGGAGGGCAGACATCAGCAGAGGGGTAGATAACAGTAGGTTGACAGCTGTCTGGGAAGGAGATGGGGTTGCCTACTCCAGGTTGTAAAATTCCTGGGGATATGAGGGGTGGAGCCTGGAGAGGGTGGGGTTAGAGGAGGGGTTGGACCTCAGACAGGTACAGTGCCATAGACCCCCCCTCCGAACCAGGCATTTCCTCCTGGTTAACAATTGTTGCCAATCTCCAGGTGAGGGCTGGAGATAACTCAATATTACAACTGCTCTTCAGGTAGCAGAGATCAGTTCCTTCAGAGAAAATGGTAGACTCTGTCATTATATCTTGCTGAGGTCACCACAGCAAATTGATGCAGAGTACCCAAGGCCAGTGCACTCTCCCAGAGCCTCATTCTAGAGCGTATTGTATGTATTTCCACAATAGGCCTTATTCCTAGTTTTTATATTTTGGAATCAAATTGAAACATAATTTGATGCAAAATTTTAAATAAAGTTAAATCCTACAGTCTTGTTCAACCATTCAAAATTATAACAGAGACTACAATATAAAAACACACGAATGTTAGATTTTTTGGGATAAAGGTTTTAATTCAATTCAAGTATTTACATAGACCCTCTTCTCAATAAAATACAATTTGTAAATCATTTATAAATTGTGTTGACTATTTAAAATAAATACTTGCTTTCATTAAAAAAATATTGTTCAAAAATGGATGCAGCCAACAGGACTGCAGCCTATTTGGGATATATATTAGGATTTTTAAAATACATTCATTCATGCAACAAATAGTGCAAAAAAAACCTTGGCATCTCAGCAGCAATTTCTCTCATATTAGTAACTTCCAATGGATAAAAACATAATGGCCACACAGAGCCTAGGCACACTTGGTGGGAGACTGTTGTTTGCCCTGTAATCTCTTGACAGTGTCCTTTAGGATATAATCTGAAGATTATTGCTTGCAATCATGCACACGAATTCTTATAAATTGTTGAGTCTATTGATTTCTAGGGAGAACTGGGCATAACCAGGCACAGGAACCCAGTCAGTTAGCTGTCATTTGGAGTACTGTGTGTGCTGGATCCACAAAAGGAACGGTGGCACAGCAAAAAAAAAAAAAGAGAGAGAGCCCTTATTCACACATTGTGGCATCCAGGGGGAGCTGAGAAGCACTGCTAGGGGCTTTTCTTCAGAAAAAGACATTAAATCCCATTATAAGCATGCCCAGTGCGGTAGAAACCCATAAATGGGCTTTCTGGATTTCAGTCAAGTAATTTTGGTTTAAGAGTAATATTTTGTTTTAAGAGCAACCATTATATAATAATTTGTTTTAAGAGCAACCATTTATATTTACAAGGAAACAGCAAAAAAAATTCTGAAAGTTTCTACTTATTTAGAATTTAATTCCTGTAATGTAACAACTGAACATATAAATAAAACTGAGAACATAAAGACCAGTGTTTTCTTACCCTCTGAATGTCTTTGTGCTATTAAGACATATACCAGTTTGTACAATGCTCATTAGTTTGTACTCAATATTACCAGAAAGATGATTTGCTGTTAAGTAATAAAATGTTGAAAGTCTCAAAACTGAGGAAGTCTACAAAGAGGCAGCAGGAAAATATTGTGCTTATGTGGCAGAAATCCTACTGATGAGCTTCCAGAATGCAGATTAAGGTACTTTCTCTCAGCACTCCTTTGTGGGTACAGAGATCACTTTGTGACACCCTTGTGAAAGCAGACAAGCAGTTATGGAACACTGTAGCTATATCATTCTCTCTGTTGCATCCACAATCTGAAGCCCAAACCGTGGTATTTTTCATGACATCTGAAGCAGAAGTCAATATATCCTTAGGTTGTTTCTTTTCATTTTTAAAGTAATGATAGAATTGTAATAGAGAGGTGGAGAGAGTTGCAAATAGGGAAAACTCCCAACTGCAAAAATTGTTATGAGCACATTAATTTTAAGGCTACTACATGTCTGTTTAGTGGTGCTACCTGTGGTCATGCTACAGAGAAAGTCTGAAATTGGGTGTTGGCTGATACCAGTTTAGGTTGCATTGTAAAACTCCACTAACAAAAGGCATTTCCATTAGTGGAATAGGACTACTTTTTTTCCCCCTTCCTGGTACAGCCCGCAATGCTCTCTGAAATGCTGCTCCTGGGGGACAGGGTACCTCAGGAACAGCATGAGGGGTCAAGGGAGGGTTTTCAGTAGGAGAGGAATCGGTGAAAATCTACCACCCTATGTATTATTTGAAATTTACCATAAAATACAAGCCACAGAGACAAGATGCCAGCAATCCCATATGAATGGACATTTGTAATAAATTATTTCAGTTTTTGGACATAAACCAATGAATTGTTAATGGTCAGAAAAAGATAGCTATGTTCATAGGTATAAGTGTTCATAGGTATATCTTTGACACTTCAGACATTCACAAGATTCATCTGGAATTCTTATCATTCACATGTGAAGGATGGCATTCCCCAAATTTAGAGACTTGCTGTAAGAAACATAACAATGAGCAGGGATACTGATGTGCCTCCAATGAAGAATTTCCTGAGCAATACAGGTCTGTTTCCAACTACTGCGTGTAGTCACAGCTAAGGAAGCAACAGGTCCCTTCTCCAGACCACTATCAAAAAGATTCTTATTATAGAGGTCACTGCTCTGGTGACCACATTTTTAAAGCATATATCCAGAAATATATCACAGATATCTGCCAGAGTAGTTAACTACATGTGAACCAGCCATAAATACAGGATTCAGAAATATCAACTACTCTCTCAAGTAGTTTTCATATGTAAAGCCCAAGAGACACAATATAGCAGCCAAACTATAGTATAATTATACCCAGTTTCTACCTGATCAAAGTACTGAAATTTTACAACATCTGAAGATAGACAAAAGAAATCAGCTGGTTCAAAATCAGGAAGAAAAGGGGAGATCAGAGTGTGGATAGTCTAAGAAAGCTTATCTGATAAACCTGTAAAGGTATGTAAACATTAATCCACATTCATACCTTAAGAAACAGGCATATGAGTATACGTACAGTACTTTGAGCTTGTGCTTAATTTGCCAAAGCTATTGTTGCAAATTTGCATATTTTGCTGGTTTGTAGAAAATACTGTGAGAATATTAAACAAAAAAAAATTGAGTCCACTGCACTCTCCCAGTTCAATGCCCAGTACCTTCCAACCTCCTATGAGATTATATACAGGCTCTTATGGGCCACTGGTGAACCTGAAACCCAGAGGAATCATAGAGAGCACTTGTAATCCAGACTGCCCACATGCAGCTGCCATAATTTGTACATCTATACTGGTTGTCCAGACAGGTCCACGCTGAGCTGTCAATTCATGGAAGAAGCACCTCCATGGGATCCCAGCAATGACAGGAGACTACTGGTGGTTCATATGCTCCTACAGCAAATTCTACAGGAACTGCTCAGTAACGGAATCAGGCAATGGAGTGAACTGAGTAGCCAAAGGTGCTCGTTATTTTGATCAGAAAGGTTTTAAAAGTGCTATTTCATATTATAAAATATTCCATGTTCTTTTGTCTGAAAGAATTGCTGTTTCAAACCACTGAAATAAGTCTTACAAGTCATATTTAAAACAACAGGAGAATAATTCTAGATCTGCTCCAGTCCTGATAATATTCAAGCTCCATGGTTCTAGCTGCTATGGCATGTTTTTATAAAGCTGTATCTTCAGTCTTCTTTCTTTTTCTGGGAGTTTTTATGAGAGTTGTAGTTATTCATTATGCTACAGTTGTACACTTGTTTCTGTTTCAATGGTCTTCTGTGAAGCAGAAGTCTGAACTGGTGGAGGCTTATATAAGACAAAGGCTGTAATAGTGAAGGCAATGGCAATCACTTTGCACGTTGCACCTGAAAGGAGGGAAAAGTATATTTCTAGTCATTTAATACATACCCCTTTCTCTTTCCAAGAAAAATCCAAGGTGGTTCAAAGAGACATCATTGTAGTTGAGGCATTACAATTAAGTATTCAATATAATCCATGAACAAGAGATGTCCACCCTCTATGTTCATAATGAGCCACCACTCGAAAATATAAATATTACACACATACCAGAATAGCCACAGATCACCAAACAGCCTTAGCTAGTCCTGATTCTCATCAAAGAAATTAACTCACCTTTAGTTGCTTAATCTACAATGAAACCAATTCAAAAAAAAGTTTCAAAATAATACAGGATAAATCCATCTAGAGACCTTTCTGAAAAGCTGAGTCGAAATAAAACAAGAAAATAAAAGCTCCCAAGAGTTTTATCAGTGGATACCTCAACCATAGCTTTGCAGTACCATGTTGAGCAGGTCTACTCAGAATCCTATTCAATGGGGCTCACTTCCAAGAAAGTGTTTTTAGGATTGCACTGTTTGTTGCTTAATCAGTTGTGGTCCATTTTAGTCAGAGAGGTCCCATTTTAATTCATGGAGCTGAGAGACAAGTCCATATTTCCAGTGCAATCCTAAGAAGGGTTACATACTTCTAATTATAACACACACAGAAATCATTTCCCACATTTTGTTAGTATTCTCCATTGTCTGACATTTTTGTTTGAGCAAACTCAGCAGTTCCTAACTTTATGCTTAATCTCAATTCGTCCATGTATCATTGATTTCATTTATTTAAGGTGTTTATTAGCAGTTTCTCCATATACTGTGGGTAGGATTCTGTTATGTAATTTCTGTACCGCTTAATGTGTCACGATAATACATATGCTATGCTTCAGTTCTTTTTGGTGGTTCCAGACTTCTACAATCTTAATTCATTGGTTATTGAATGACCCATTTTGTTAACTGTACTGACTCTCTATGTGTAATCTGCCTTGAGTCCCTGTGAGAAAGGTGGACTATAAATAACATAAATAAAATAAATAAACCTACTGGGATTGATGCATTTTACAAAATAATTGGTAAGAACAAAAAAAATCAATAAAGTGCATATTTAAAAGCAATAAATAACAAAGTAGCAGATAAAAGCTGCATAAAAATGGAGCAGGTGATTAAAAAGATGGGACATAAAATGGAACGAGCCAACCAACAAAAAATGAAAATTAATTTTGGAGAAAAACAGCAATGTAAAAGAGTTTCTGTTAGCAAAGACCACACCTAAAGAAAAAGTGCAGGTGCCAAAGGCATAAAAGACTGTACAGCAGCCACATCTCTAAGGGGAGGACATTCCACAGCCATAGTGCAGCCACGGAAAACGCCTTGCCTCTGACTGCTACCCGCCTGAGTGCTGGCATGAAGAGCAGGGCTTGAGCTCCTGATTTTAGTTGGTGGCCAGGTTGATAAAGGACAGCTGCCTGTTGAATATGTCAGGTGTTGCCCCTTCAAACCAAAGAAGAGCAAAAAGGCATCTTCAACCTCAGTTGTATCTTTTCCATATTTCCATCTATTTTTCCATTGAACAGTTTTCATAAAATTATTCAGACCAGACCTATTCAGAACATTTCCACTATGTAATATTAATGACAGCCACTTACTTATACCCATTAACGTATACGCCATTAGATGGTTGTTGTAAATCCAACAGGCTCCTGTTTTCCCACATTTATCTACAGACCACAAAGTACAGCTATTGTCTATCGCAACACCGAACAAGATTGGTCCAGGTATAGTGCCTGCAAAAGAATGAGTAGTGCACACTGAGCTAGTAATGCAAGCTCAGAAAGCAGACATGATGTTGTCAAATGGAATAAGAGACATTGCAAAGTATCATACAAGTGCAGAGGACATTTCGGGGGGGATCGCAGTTCCCCCAGGTGAGGTACGGGGGGCGGGGCACATGACGAAGCCCCGCCCCCTGCTTCCGGCCGCCCCGCTTCCGGCCCTCATTCAGCCAGGAGGAGGCAGGAGAAGAGGGAGGGTAAGTTGCTTCCTCCCTGCCTTTCCCATCCCTGCCTGCCTGGGGCCAGGGAGGGCCTTTGCGGGGCTTCCTTGCACTCCTGCCAGCCTTGCAGGTCCACCACCGGGCCCCTCATGGGGCTCGGCAGTGGAGCTGCAAGATCAGCGGCCGGGACTGTTGGGGGCGGGGTGTGTGGCCTTATGACACACTTCCACACTCCTGGCCCGGAACCAGGAGGTGGGTGCCCCCTGCCACCTAGGGCAGGTACCCATTTATCTACTTGTATTTACCTTTCGAACCCTACATGAACCCTACCTCACAGTCTTCATCAAAACCCTACATGGATTAACTAGCACTTAACCGGAAAACAATATTTTTTTCATTTTTGATGATTAGGACTGTAACCCATTAACACCTCTACTTGTGACTCCCAACTTCTCCTCCCTCAAACTATTTTTTTTCCTTTTGATCTCACTGCCTCTTATGGCAGGAACTGCCTCCCAGAGTACCTGCATGATGCCCCTTCTCTCACCTCCTTTAAATTCTTTCTTCAAACCCACATGAAGCCTTTGACACAGTTCTCCTTCCATGATGGTCAGCCTATAGCTGGAATTAACACATAGAATCCCTCCCACAGAATTACTTATTTTTGGAATTGCCAGCTATAATGGACTGCACTTGAAAAGCTCATAAGTGCTGTATAAACATGTAATGGACTATGAGGGGTTAATGCGCCAGAGTCAGAAAGCCTTGAGTGACAGGCTGCTCATAGGAATTTGATTGGTTAGCGTCAGTTGAGCAGAAAGACTTGGGAACTGTCTGCAGAAGAGAACTCAGTTTGAGTTTAGCCCTGACTGTGGAAAGTTTAACTCTGACTGAGGAGAGTTGAACTCTGACTGAAAACAGTTTCATACTAATGGGACAGTTGGCAAGGAGGACTGAGTGGATCAGTGAAGACCCCCCATTTAGGCCAGAAAAGGGATAGAGATTTCCTGCCCAGTTGAAAGGGAGATAGTTCTAAAGAGTGGAATTTGGGTGCTTGGTAGTGTATCCCTGCCTTCTGAAACCTGAAGAGTCAGTTAAACTTAAGAAAGTATATTGGAGTGTCTAGCAGACACTGAAACAAAAGCCTCTCATCTCAAAGACTCTAATACTCCAATTGTTGTTTGAGTATGCTAATGTTATCTAGTTAGCTTAGAACCAATTAGATGTTAGGGGGGTGAGTTCTGAGTTGTTGTGGAGAAGACTATCGGGGACTTGTTAGATACGTCCCACTCTGAATATGGCAGCCCCGCCGCTGTCAGGGAGCATGAAGATCGAGAGGAAACAGGGCACTGTGCTGCGGATAAGGGGAATGTGGCCTCAGAAGGGACCTGTTCTTCAGCTGGTGAACGGGTTTCCTGATGCACCAAGGAACCATCCCTTGGCAGGGAGGGAGGGCAGCTCTTGGTAGTTGGTGATTCAATCCTTAGGCAGGTAGACAGCTGGGTGACAAACCTGTGTACTGACTGTATGGTGACTTGCCTGCCTGGTGCGAAGGTAGTGGACATTACATGTGTTCTAGAAAGGCTGGTAGATAGAGCTGGGGAGGAGCCAGTGGTTGTGGTACATGTTGGCACCAATGATGTGGGGAAATGCAGTTGTGAGGTCCTGGAGGAAAAAATTAGGCTGCTAGCCAGGAAACTCAAGGCCAGGACCTCCAAGGTAGCCTTCTCAGAAGTGCTACCTGTTCCATGCGCAATGCCGGAGAGACCAGGCACAGGAGTCTCAATGCGTGGATAATGAGACTTGCCTGCCTGGTGCGAAGGTAGCGGACATTACGCGTGTTTTAGATAGGCTGGTAGATAGTGCTGGGGAGGAGCCAGTGGTCGTGGTGCATGTCGGCACCAACGATGTGGGGAAATGCAGTCGTGAGGTCCTGGAGGAGAAATTTAGGCTGCTGGGCAGGAGACTCAAGGCCAGGACCTCCAAGGTAGCCTTCTCAGAAGTGCTACCTGTTCCACGCGCAGGGCCGGAGAGACAGGCACAGATCAGGAGTCTCAATGCGTGGATGAGACAATGATGTAGGGGGGAAGGGTTCAAGTTTGTTAGGCACTGGGATGCTTTTTGGAACAAGAGGGAGCTGTACAAAAGAGATGGTCTCCACTTGTCCCGAGAAGGAACCAGGCTGCTGGTGCTTAAAATCAAAAAGGTGGCGGAGCAGTTTTTAAACTGAATATTGGGGGAAAGCTGACAGGAGATGAAAAGTCTATGGTTTGTGATGACTCATCTCAAAGAGATGAAGAAGTAGCTGTTACTTTTCTACAAGGAAATGGATGAGAATTGTCCACTGAGACTGGCTAACAATATGGATTGCCTGGCAAGGTCTCGAGGCAGCAAGAGGAAGGTTGTGGGCTTAACATGCATGGGAAACTATAGATGTTTATATACAGATGCTAGAAGTGTCCAAGGTAAAATTGGGGAATTGGAATGCTTGGTGTTGGGGGGGGGGGATAGACATTGTGAATATTTCAGAAATTTGCTGGGTAAGTTGGTGGGTAAGTTGGTGGAAACTGTTATTAAGGAAAGAATTAGTAGGCACATTGATGAACAAAAACTATTGAGGAAGACTCAGCATGGGTTCTGTAAGGGAAGCTCTTTTCTCACTAACCTGTTAGTGTTCTTTGAGGGAGTGAACAAACATGTGGACAAGGGGGACCCAATAGATGTTGTTTACCTTGACTTCCAGAAAGTTTTTGATAAAGTTCCTCATCAAAGGTTCCTAAGTAAGCTCAATAGTCACGGGATAAAAGGACAAGTCCTTTTGTCAATCAAAAACTGACTAATTAATAGGAAACAGAGGGTGGTAAGCTGTGGGGTACCACAGGGATCAGTACTTGGTCCGATGCTTTTTAACTGATGGCACCTGGTATTTTTGGCCACTGTGTGACAGAGTGTTGGACTGGATGGGCCATTGGCCTCTTCCAACATTGGCTTCTCTTATGTTCTTATGTTCATATCCAACAGGCAGCTCAGTCAGAAAGGAAGAGAAAAACAAGAGGAAAATCCTGTGTTTGAGGGAGGACTTTAATCGAATTTGAAACTTACAATATATTCTCTCAGGCTGTAAGATAATGAGTATTTATAGTCAACAGACCATTTATTTAGATTCATATCATGCCCTATCGTGTTATGAGATGTGAGGTTATGTTTCTAGAATAAAGTGAGCATTTCATGTAAGTATTCAGATCATAAATCCATTCCTACAAACAACCAGCTGCCTCAGAGCCATAAATAAGGAAAGAAGACAGTCCCTTCCCCACACAAACAGCAGAGGGCAGAGGGGCTCTGCATAGGAATGTATTGTAACTCTCTCCTACCCTGCCATGTCCACTCATCTAGAGGTACACTGTATCTGCACCTGATGCATTCATGCCAAGCTGGAGTCCTTCTACACCTCACCAAATTCCTGGGAGAATCATAGAATCATAAGAGTTGGAAGGGACCTCCAGGGTCACCTAGTCCAACCTCAGAGACAACTCTCAGAAGGAGCAGGAATTGGTTATGGGCCTGTAGGATAAACTGAAAGATATCTGTATGTGAGAGAGCGCATCCAATTTAGTTGTTAACCTGGAAGTGATCTGCTCTCATGAATACTTCACATCTTCCCATTCCAACTTATTTTGTGGGTGAAGGGTCTACTGGGTTGTGCATGCTGCTTTATTCATGAGTGCTTGTTTATTTTCTTAAACCACTTACTCCACCCAGTATGGCAATTTGTACTACTGAACTGCTCTGGTCTAATCCTTTATTCAGCAAAATTCTTCAGACTTCAAATGTTCAGTAAAAATTAATAATGACAAACACCAATCAAGATACAAAGGATTTCCATGCAGAATTCCACCTATGAAAGGGAAAGATCCAAATTTTCCCAGAGCATGCATTCACAAAATAAAGAGACATACCTAGAATTCGTAGAAACAGCATGTGAACACCCATAGCAAATGATCGATGCGTATCTGGTACACATCTGTAAATCAAAATTGAGCTTTAAAAAAATGTGGCAAAGTAACTTTCAAATCTAGTATTTCCTCAGTACATGTCATTTTTAAACCCGTGGTTCTAACCTATGTAGAAGTATGAATCCTTACTTCAGTACTTCGTTCATTAACACAAGAAGCTGCCTTATAGTGAGTGAGACCATCAAAGTTAGTATTGTCTACTCAGACAGGCATTGGCTCTCCATGGACTCAGGCTAGGGTTGCCAGGTCTTTTTTTCTGAAGGGGGAGTCCCGGCCCCGCTCTGGGACATCCTCGGCATGTGTGCCACAATGATATCACCCGGAAGTGACATCATCGCGTCGACCACATTGGGGGTGGGGCCACTATCATTTGAATGATTGAATTATAGACCGGCCCCCCACAATGGGCCCGGCGTGATGACGTCACCTCCAGGTGATGTCATCGCTCTGGGCACGTCCCCGCAATCCCGGTACTTTGAGGGTGGGGTTCCCTCCAGTGGCCAGATCCGAGCTGGCAGGTAATGGGCCTGTCAAGCAGGCAAACACCCACCCCCCTGGGGGACCTAGCAACCCTAACTCAGGCAAAGGTCTTTCACATTACCTGCTACCAAATGGGATGCTGGGGATTGAAGTTGTAAACTTCTACATACAAAGTAGATGTTCTACCATTGAGCCAATTTCTTCAGAAACACTTGAGATGCTAACAGTGCAGTCCTAGAAGGGTGTAACTCTTTTTAAGTCCACAGACATCAATGATTTAGAAGGGTGTAACTCTGCTCAAGACTGCACTGTAAATTGGTAAAAAACCCTATTCAAAATATCCCATTATAGTAATGCTTTCAACCAACTACAATTTAAAGTAGTGTAAAATATTAGCCAATTCAAACAACCTCCCCCCAGCTCACTAAAATCAGATTCCCCCTAAAATGCATTCAGAAAACAAAAAATGGAGAAGAATAACTATCATCAGTTAAAAAGAATACTAAATAAAAATTTAGTACATTTTATAGGGCTCTAAGAGTTGGGCAGAAGAAACATAGAACTACCTGAGAATGGCCACAGTTGTTGGTGTAACTGCCATAAAAGTAAAAACAACAGTAAGAAAGAAGAAGAAAAGAAACGCAGGCAGGACTGTACATTTAGATGCACACTTCCCGGTAATGGCCCCATTGGTAATATTGTCAAATGTGCTTTTAGGATTCACAATGCAGGAGCAATTGCTGTATACCTATAAAGACAGAAACAGGCTTATACAAGTAACTACCAATACTGAAAGTAAAATATACATCCTTTGTTAGATGTTAGATGACATTCAAAAAGTTACAGCATTGAAAAAGTATTTGTAGGACTGCATTCTTTAACCAATTTATAGTTCCTCTTTGGGAGTATAGGTTCTCTTACAGCTCCAAAAGTAAGAACTAGTACATTCAACTAAACCAAGAAACACATCAGCAACCAATGCAATAATCATAATTGTGAGGTAATATGAACTCCTTGGGCTATGGCCATCAATATACAAGCTGTAGCATGTTGCTCTGACTACCATTTATGAGTTGTCTTCAAGGACAATTCCATGTAGTGTTACAGTACTTGAACCTTAAGATTACTGTAGCATGTATAAGTGAGGACAGATCATCCAAATCCAAGATGGGAGCTTGTTGATGGGCCAGAAAAACACATAGTTTGTCTACTGTGGAAACTTGCTTCTCAAAAAAATAAAAAGGTGGGTCCAATAATACTCCAAACTCTTAACTGAATATGGCAGAGAAATCCCTCCAGAATCTCAGCTTTACTGACCAACATCTCTCTTGTGAGGATTAGCTTTCAGCTCATTCTCCCTCAGTCACACCTGCCAGACACTGGCCAAGGCCAGAGACAGCAGCATCCAGCTTATTCAATGAAATACATAGTTGGTTGCTGTCAGCACAATGACCAACCCCAAAGCAGTAGATTATTTTATATAAAGAAAAAAATAGGGGACAGCCTTGAACCCTGTGGAACTCCCCACACTAGATTCCAAACTAATATAACTATGTTAATTGCAAGCTGAATAACAACAGTCAGCACACAACAGTCTCTCAGGGTCAAAGTCAAACCATCATTGGAAGATCCATAAACATATTTCATGTGGCTTTTTTAGATTAAATGTCATCAGCACCAGAAGAGAATGGAAGTGGTCAGGGTAGATCACAGGAGTGGAGGAAGGAGGTTTAACTCTCTTACCACCTCTCTGGTGGAATCAGATTAAATCTGTAGTTATAGTTATTGTCAGAACAGAATTTTCATCAACACTTTTAAACCCCAGAGGCACATGAGAAGTTTTGCGTTCTTAGTGCATGAAACTACCTTTCCACTCTTTTGATTAGAAACAGAGCTGCATCCTGCATAACATGGAGAAAAATACTGGACTTCATCTGTTCCACAAACTGGTAAATAAACTGAACGTAAGCAGCGGCAGTTCTCATTACATGGTGCAGTTAAGTTGGATAACGTGCCTGTCCTGAAACAGAAAAGCAAAAATTAAATGACGTTTTAAAATATTCCATTAGAACCTATTCCAAAGCATTAATGATTATAAATTACATGTTCAATATTTATATATGCCATAGAATATAGATGACAGAATGTAAATAATGTCTTATTTACAAAGATATTTATTTATAAAGAGAAAGCAAGAAAGTAAATGAAAAACAGTGCAACCCTAAGCAGAGTTGCATCCTTCTAAATCCATAAGAATAGGGTTAGAAGGGTGAAAATCTGTTTAGGTTTGCCGTGTGTGTCAATTTGGTCTGTGAAGAAACGTATTTTTCCTTTGGAGGTTTAAAATGAGCAAAATCTCCACTCTTGAGTTTTAAAAGTTTTTTTTCTTCTTCTCTCTGGGCAGAGAACAGGCAGGAAGGGGGGAGGGAGGCAGTCCAATTGTGTTCCAGCTTACTCTCGTACAAATGTTAATAGATCTGGCAGGAGAGATAATGGGTGGGTCAAGCTCTCCCCCTTCTTCTAGAAGAGAACAGAGATTTGGAGGAATAAACTACTAGAGAGGGAGCAGGAAGGAGAATTCTGGAAGCTTCAGGAAAAGCTTCCTTGATCTGGCCTGACCAGGTCAGTGGGAGGGGAAAGGGAGAAGATAAAACTCAGGGGAGCCAGGAGGAAGGTCTCTTTTCCTTAGGTGCTGGATCCATGAGAGCAGACAGAACTGTTAACTGAGAAGGCAGCCATTGACCACGTGCTCACCTGAAGAACTGGTCTGAGCTGTAAAGTAATGGTAACTCTGTTGAAATTTGTAACTCCTAAGCTAAAGAGCCTGTCCTAAATCTTAACAACTGACAGGGTATGTATAGAGAGAGGGACAGAGGATTTGCATTTTACCCATTTCTTTTGGATCCCTTGCTCAATCTGGTGCTGTGCTAAAAGTATGCTTGCGAACATTTTCTTTAAAAAATACTTTATAACTTAAGATACTGGCAGTGGTTCTCTGTACCACATAGATGTCCACCATCTCAGACATGCTATTTTATCTATGTACCACATAGATGTCCACCATCTCAGACATGCTATTTTAAAAGGCGCGCCAGGGGGGAGGCAGGCAGTTGGCAAGTGGCTATTCCTCCAGAAGAGCACAAGGCAGTAAACTGTCCCTGTGGTGACCAAGTGCTGGGCAGCAGGAAACACAGAGGCCAGGCCTCAGAACTTGGAAGGGAAGCTGGGAGTCCTGACCCTCCCAGCGGGCAATTTCTACAAAGGTCAGGTGGTGGCGGCGAGTTACCGGAGAGAGAGAGAAAAGCCTATACAAGTGTTAGGAAAACATTGGAAGGCAGAGTGGAATAGGGCCTGCAGGCCAGAGCAGGCCCATTCTGCCACATTCCTTCATTGTTAATATCAGACATTCAAAAATTCAACCCCAATTTTAATTCTAATTGTTCTGGTGCTACCAAACTATTTGTAGTATTTCATGTAAAATTAAGAAGCTGTGACCATTGGTCTTTCTTGACTATTAATCTGTGCTTTGACTGGCAGCAGCTTTCCATAACTTCAGAGGTCTTTCTCACCTCAGCACTTTTTAAACCCACCTAGCATAGGGTTGCCAGCCTCCAGGTGGGGCCTGGGGATCTCCCACTTTTACAACTGATCTACAGCTGACAGAGATCAGCTCCCTTAGAGAAAATGGCTGCTTTGAAGGGTGGACTCTCCCCAAACCCCATCCTCTCCGGGCTCCACCCCCAAAGTCTCCAGGTATTTTCCAACCCAGACCTGGCAACCCTAACCTAGCACCTTAGACTACTCAGTTCATTCCATTGCCTGATTCAGTTATTCCACAGTTCCTGTAGGAGTATATGAACATTACCAAAAAAAAAAGGTTGTTCTGAGCATAGAAATGTGAAGAAGAAAAAAACCACCTGAAATGTTGTTTTCCATTACTTTCTCTCAGCATCCAACATTAGTGGTTACTTTCAGGATGTGAGAGAAAAATGTTTTTATTAGTTTTTTCTTTTTCTTTTGAGGTCCATAAAAATTTAAGCTAGGTATTAAAAAAATTAAGCACATATTTAAAGATCAACAGTTCAGCACCCTCAAGATTTAACTGCACAATGCTGATAACGGCAAAAAGGCAATTCAAATCCAATGTGGGCTATGTTATTATTACCCATCTTCCATTAAGCTGAGCCTCAGAAGACTCACATTCAACTTCTACAGAAGTCCATTTAAGACAGAATACATTGTTCATTATTATTTTGTATCCCCTTATTAGTTAAAATCTTCTCAAAGCAGGGAAAGTAGCTAAAAGATTAACTATGCCCACTGGACAACAATGGATCCAAGTAGGGCAGGCAGTAAGATATTGTTCAGACTGCCCACCTTAGGCAGCAAATTTAGAGATACCAACTATAGGCAGCAAACTGTAGTTATATTGTTTATTATACCATATATCTACGTGATGGCATGTACCTCAGGCACCAGAATCTCTTAGGCCATCTCTGAGATGTATGAATAATGTGAAGATACTTAGCAGAACCCTGACCTGGATGGCCCAGGCTAGTCCAGTCTCATCAGATCTCGAAAGCTAAGCAGAGTCACCTCTGATTAGTACTTGGATGGGAGACCAACAGGGTAGTACAGGGTTGTTACACAGAGGCAGGCAATGGCAAACCACCTCAGTTCATCTCTTGCCTAGAAAACTCTATGTGATCAGGGCTCTTTTTGTAGAAAAAGTCCAGCAGAAACTCATTAGCATAATAGACCACACCCAATAGCATAAACTCATAAGCATATTAGGCCACACCCCTGACAGCACAGCTCATTGGCATATTAGGCCACACCCCCATGTTACCAGAAGTGTAGTCATCCAGCCACACCCACCTTTTGCTTCTTATTCTGTTTACCCTGTTTGTTGACAAAACCCAGGGCTTTTCTTGTAGCAGGAACTCCTTTGCATGTTAGGCCACACACCCCTAACGTAGCCAATCCTAATGAGTTTCTGCTGTTGGGTGTGGCCTATTATGCTAATGAGTTCCTGCTGGGCGTAGCCAACTCGGGAGCCAACCGGAACTCCGTTCCTGCCCAAAAATAGCCCTGGTGATCGCCATAAGTCAGCTGCAACTTGATAGCACTTTCAAACATCACTTTAGCAGAAGATTCTGACAAGAACAGGGACATCTTTATAGTGCTGGAAGGCACTTTTATTGAAGTTGAGCAGGAGTGAGATTAGTCAATTCCTGTAAGTTGCCTTGAGCTCCATGATGGAAGAAAGTTGGAATATACATGTAAATAAAAATAATGTTTTTATTGCTTTTATCCTGTTTTATATGGGCTTTGCCCCTTGTAAGCCGCCCTGAGCCCGTTTTGCGGGGAGGGCGGGGTAAAAATCCCAATAAATAAATAAATAATAACAACAATACCACTAATAAAATTATCCTATGCATAATTGCAGGAAACATGTATAGGACAGAAATTACGGTTTCAGTGATGCCAAGGACAGCATATTCTCTTCCACAATGGCTGCTGCATTTCTTCCAAACAAAAGAGGACAAGTAAAGGTGGTTTGTTCTGTTGACCAAATACTTTATGTAGTTATAAAAGGAAGTAAGCATTTGAGTCACACAGGCCTCTATCAGGATGGAGGGAGGGAGGGATAGAAGGATGGACGGAGCACAGATAGTTACAAAATCACTTCCGATTGGATCACTGGAATTCTGTTGTGCAAGCCTTGGTCAAGAGAAGCAAAACATTGTTTTAAAATAGCATGCATCTCATCTTAAAAGAATGGAGATACAGGTGCTTTTAAATAACAACTGTCAAAGTGGCAAAGTTCTTATAGCGCTTTCTAGGCAGTATAAGGAAAAAAAACTTCCTATGTCTTTTATCCCAAAGGGAGTAATCTGAAATAATTAAATAATGACCATTTTAGCCAGGTTTTTAATTAGATTTTGTATGTTTTAGGAGTGACAAATCATCATCCAGGAAGATTCAGCTTCCCAAACTCAATTTACAGAATTTCTCATTATTTCAAACAAAATAGTTCCATGGCTGGAAGACAGAGGCCTGGCCATCTCCATTCATATCTTGGTGGTTTATACGTTAGATTACTGTAATTCATCTACCTGACACTGTTGTTTCAACAAATTCACAACACTGCCATGATCATATTATGCCTGTTAAAATAATCTAACTGGTATCCAACTTGTTCTCAGGCCCACTCAAAGTGCTGTTTTTTTTGCTTTTAAAGCTCTAGAAGTTTCAAATCCTGGAGATCTCAGGGGGTACCTTATGATCCTTCCCCTCTAACATTTAAGATTAGCCAGTGAAATATTCTCCAGGTACTGTCATTTTGGATACTAGAATGTTTATAGACCAGAAACACTACTTCTATCAGTGCCATCCTAAGCAAACCCATTTACTTCAGTGAACTGAGAAGGGGGTAACACCGCTTAGAATTTCACTGTATGTCTCATGACTCGTTCCAGAAACAGATACAAGCTCTGACTGATTTGGCTTCATTGTTCTTTAAATATTCTTGTATGTCTTTACTTTTTATGATATATTTATTGTTTTAGCATTTTTTACACTTTCAGAAATGGTACATATAAAATAATAAGATTATTATTCTGGACATTGCTTAACAAAGCAGTTAACACTGGTCTGCTTACCCATTATATGTTTCAGATACACCTGCAAAAGGTTCATTTCCACATTTGGCAAACAAAAAAACTGAATTTAATGCCAATGCTATTGAACATGTAGTGACAATGAATTTGATTATATTTTTGCAATCCAATTTCAGCTTGGAAACCAATGTACCACTTATAATTTGGCCGAGAGCTGCTCCTGGGATAAGCACGACTCCTGGAGGAAAACAAGGCACAATAAAAAAACCAGTTAAAGAAAATCTCAACAGTGATGAATTTGAAACGTAAATTTCAAAAATTGTTTCTTACTTTATAAGCCTTGCCCAAAGCATCCTGCCAATTAAATCACAACTATATAACAAACAATAACCAAAGAGTGATCAGTTTGTTGTGGCATAAGCTTTTACGAGCCAGGTTTCTGAAACAAAGCCTGGTGCCAGCTGTGCACCTAAACAGAGTGAAATGACACTATCACAAACCCAGCAATAGCAAACATACAATCAAGGGCTCCTTTACCTGCTTATCGTCTAATTGGCATATGTCATTTGTGCAAGCAATGCTCTTCTGCCATTTACTGTATGCAAACAAGTCAGTGGACACAAATCAGACCTTAAAAAAAGAAAATACTCAGAAACCAGTGGGGAAGTTACCTTAAACTTCAGGACTTTCAAGCAACAAAAATAGTCATAATGCTGATTTCCCCCCCCCACCCAAGGGAGACTCCAGCAGCTTAGCTGGTCCTAATATAAAGATCTGACTTTATTCGTCTCAAAAGAACATGGGAGTGGCTACCAGTACATAATTTAAAAAGTTATCCACTTATGAATAACCTTAGCCAATTTATTACTAGTTATGTTGGGTCAACACTCCGATGATATAATTTACTCTTTGGACCGAATGATTTCGGTCCAATTCCAAGGCAAACCATTCAACATCACAGTAATCCAAGTCTATGCCCCAACCACTGATGCAGAAGAGGCTGAAGTGGACCGGTTCTATGAAGAGCTACAACCACAAGACTTCCGGTTTATGGCGACATGCTGGTGGACGCATCTCCCGGACATCCCGGGGATGTGATCTGCGCACCAGTGGATAGGAGGGGGGCGACGGGTCGCCGCCACCCCCCAAAGCCTTGGCAAAAGGCTCCTAGCCATGGGGCTTTTGAGGGGCGACCTCTTCACCAGCGCGATGCTGGGGAATTGAGGCGCTCCTCCGCCCTGACGATCCTGCTGCTGAGTGTCCGTATGGAACTAGAGCCGCTGACCAGGACAAGCGTCGGAGATCGAGCAGATTAAATCTTTATATTTCTTCCTCTTTTGTCTTATTTCAAATGGGATGTCTTTTAGAATCCTAATGGTATTGCCCCCCATTTTCAAGGGTACTCCAGTAGTTGCTTTCAGGATTAAATCCCTCACATGTCTCTTCAAGAATCTAACCACTATCCAGGCAGATTTGATAGACAGAATGCCTGAAGAAATATGAATGGAGGTTTGTGACATTGTACAGGAGGCAGCAATCACCACCATCCCAAAGAAATGCAAGAAAGCCAAGTGGCTGTCTGATGAGGCTTTACAAATAGCAGAAAGAAGGAAAGCGAAAGGCAAAGGTGAAAAGGAAAGATTTACCCAACTGAATGCAGATTTCCAGAGAACAGCAAGGAGAGAGGAAGGAGGCTTTGCTGAATGAACAATGCAAAGTAATAGAGGAAAGCAATAGAATGGGAAGGACTAGAGATCTCTTCAAGAAAATTAGAGAGATCAAGGGAATGTTCCATGCAAAGCTGGCAATGATAAAGGACAAAAACAGTAAGGACCTAACCGAAGCAGAAAAGATTAGGAAGAGATGACAAGAATACACAGAAGAGCTATACAAGAAGGACCTCAATGTCCTTGACAACCATGACGTCAAGTCAGACACCCTGGAGTGTGAAGTCAGACACCCTGGAGTGCAAAGTTCAAATGGGCCTTAGAAAGCACTACTAACAACAAAGCTAGCGGTGGTGATGGTATCCCAGCTGAGCTATTCAAAGTTTTAATAGATGATACTGTTAAAGAGCTACACTCAATATGCCAGAAAATCTGAAAAACGCAACAGTGACCACAGGATTGGAAAAGGTCAGTTTACATTCCAATCCCAAAGAAAGGCAATGCCAAGGAATGTTCAAATTATCGCACAATTGCACTCATTTCACATGCTACTAAGATCATGCTCAAGATCCTACAAGCTAGGCTTCAGCAGTACGTCGATAGAGAACTGCCAAAAGTACAAGCTGGATTTCGAAGAGGTAGATGAACTACAGATCAAACTGCCAACATTCACTGGATTATGGAGAAAGCAAGAGAGTACCAGAAAAACATCTACTTCTGCTTCATTGACTATGCTAAAGCCTTTGATTGTGTGGATCACAACAAACTATGGCAAGTCCTTAAAGAGATGGGAGTACCAGACCACCTCACATGTCTCCTGAGAAACCTGTATAAGGGTCAAGAAGCAACAGATATGGAACAACTGATTGGTTCAGCATAGGAAAAGGAGTACGACAAGGATGTATATTGTCACCTTGCTTATTTAATTTATATGCAGAGTACATCATGCGAAATGCCAGCCTCCATGAATCACAAACCGTAATTAAGATTGCTGGGAAAAACAACAGTAACTTCAGATGATACCACTCTAATGGCAGAAAGTGAAGAGGACCTAAAGAGCCTCTTGCCGAGATTAAAAGAGGAGAGCACAAAAGTTGGCTTAAAGTTGGCTTGAAACTCAACATCAAAAAAACTAAGATCATGGCATCCAGCCCCATGGAAGCAGTGACAGAATTCACATTCCTGGGATCCAAGATCACTGCAGACGGTGACTGCAGCTATGAAATCAAAAGACGCCTGCTCCTTGGGAGGAAAGCTATGGCAAACCTAGACAGCATAATAAAAAGTAAAGGCATCACCCTGCCAACAAAAGTCCATATGGTCCAAGCAATGGTATTCCCAGTAGTCATGTATGGCTGCCAAGAGCTGGACCATAAGGAAGGCTGAGGGCCAAAGAATAGATGCTTTTGAATTATGGTGCTGGAGAAGACTCTTGAGAGTCCCTTGGACTGCAAGGAGATCAAATCAGTCAACCCTAAAAGAAATCAACCCTGACTGTTCCCTGGAAGGCCAGATACTGAAGCTGGAGCTCAAATATTTTAGCTATCAAATGAGAAGGGAGCACTCACTGGAGAAGACACTGATGCGGAGAAAGACTGAAGGTAAAAGAAGAAGGGGATGGCAAAAGATGAGATGGTTAGACAGTGTTATCAATGCAACAAACATAAAGTTAAGCAAACTCCGGACTGAACAACAAAATGGTTTTGAGAGCAAAAAGATCCCATTTTGAGGGCAGAAGATCCCAACGAAGACCAGATCAGAGGTAGAACCTGGCAACCCTAGTAAGGTACTACTTTAGCAAGAATCCATTCACTATAAACTGCCCAGCAGGGATTGAAGGCTGAGTGATTAGCTTATGACCACTACAAAGGGAGATCCTTCCTTGTCATGTATTTAAACTCTGATCAGAAAAGAACCCCAGCAAGGATTGAAGGCTGAGTGATTAGCTTATGACCACTACAAAGGGAGATCCTTCCTTGTCATGTATTTAAACTCTGATCAGAAAAGAACCATAGAACCTGTTACTAGCAAAGCAGAGTCAGATCACATTTTCTTAGCATGGTCAGATTATATTTTACACATCAATTGGTGGTTCTTCTTACCAAGCTCATCAGAGAGACACTGTGAAATAAGTGTATTTATTTAGAAAATTTTTATGCCACCTCTCCAGGAACCTACCCAAGGTGGCTTACAAAATACAAGTAATTAAGAACACAACATTTAAAGATATTGAAATCTAGTAATAAAAACCAAGCCTGACATTAAAACATAGCCCATAAAAAAGACCAGACTAAAATAGTGTTAAAAGATCAAGCTCTTAATTAAAAGCATGGGTGAACAGAAATGTTTTGGCCAGGCACCTAAAAGAAAGCAGTGTAGGTGTTGGGCAAGCTTGCAGGGGAAGAACATTCCATAAGCAAAGTGCCACTACTGTCTCTGGTTGCCACCCACCTCACTTCTGGGGCCACAAAGACTTTGCATTGATTGATAAACCAGGCCAGTTTAAGTTCAAGCAAACCTGAATATCTTGTCAGTCATACAGGATTTATTCAGAAAATTATTGCTGGTAGTGATGAGATGTAAGGAAGTAAATTCACAGCAAACTGATCTCTGTAGTCTGGAGATGAGCTGTAATTCCAGTCCCACCTGGAAGCTGGCATCCCCAGAGTCAACACAAGTGGTAGGGCATATCAACAAGAGGGATCAACTCAGAATTAAAGTCAGTAGCAGGCCAGACTCTAAGCCAAGAATTCTGACAAAAGACAATGCAGGCTGGAATAAGAATAAAGGGAAGCAGTAGGAAGGCAACACAAGGAACAGATAAGTTGATAGGCAGAGATGCCTGAACAAATTGTGAGCCAGACAATCAGTGGCCAGTGTCAGGGATGGACTGGGAAATATAAAATGGTCCTGGAGCAAAGCAAGCTGAGTGGCCCTTGTGGCACTACAAGCCAAGGCTGCAGGGCCACTCAGTTCAGCATTTGCCAACAATGATCACTGGCCCACCCATTGCTTCCTACGAACACCTATCATCTTCGCTGTTGAAGATGCTGGGCTAAGTGGCCTGAGGTGCTAGCAAAGTTGACGAGGCTTGTGATCAGTGGCCCACTAGGACATTTCCCCAGCATAAGTGGCCAGTCTGGCCCGGCTTTAAATCTTACACAGGCTTGACCAGGATGCATTTAAAATCACACCAGGTCAGGATGAGCCCCATATTTCCTGTACTGTGCGCACTTTAGTGGTTCATCTCAAGGACCACAAGCATGCTGGTAAGGAGCCCTGGCTCAATTCTCAGCTGATCCTTATGCATCCTCCATGAGCCTAAGCAGGTTTATTCAGGAGTAAATTCCACTAATTTCAATTCAACTTGTTCCCTAGGATTGCAGCCTTAGCATTCTTGATCCTGTTATTTAATACATACATTCAACAAGAATACTTTCAGTTACAAATAAATAAATACATTACCTCCTAAAGTAGCTGAATAACTAGATGAAAAACCAAACTGATTTTCGATAAATTTGGGTAAGAATGTTGCAAAGCCAGTGGCAACTAAAGCTTCTACTGCAGCAGCTGTTACAAGACACATCAGCACAGGGTTGATCAGCAGACTCTGGGGAGGGTAAAAAAAAATGTGAAGGGCCATGAGGCTACCCCATCAAATAGCATCAAATGCTTCTGCTTTTTGCAGAAATCTCATTTTGGTCAAGATACATTTAATTTATTAAATTGTGCAAAAATATATCTTTAAACTCCTTGCACAAACTACAAAGGCTGCATTCAGAGAATGTTTGTTTATTCCTTAAAGAATCTAACCCAAAATTCTGTAAAATTGATACTTTATTGCTTCTATATTTAAATTATGTAATACATTTGATTTTACTTGTACATAACAATACATAATATTTAACGAACTTGTTGAATCTATATTTCTCCCCTCCCCCTTTTCCCTTCTGTATCCCACCTTTTTTCCCTTGAGAAAATAATAAAAAATAATTTTTAAAAAGGCTGCATTCAGAAATTATAATAAATGTGTTTGTTTAAACTATACTTTGTGCAACAAGCTCTGTTTAGTCTACCAGACATCTGTAAAAAAAAACCTGGTTTGTGTGTGTAAACTTTGGTTAGTCTGTTTTTCTTTCATCTCCCAACAGAAAGGATACTACTTGGCCAGGTGGGTAACAAGTAGCAGTGTACTCAACTTACTGTGGTTTGCAAATTCAGATAACCCAACAAACCACAGTTAGCACAAATCAGCCACACCCCTAATTTAAATTTCTGATCTGGTGCCAATCAACAAATCCTGAGTTATTGGAATACCTGCATTCCAGTACTGCAGCTAGACATGGTTTGATAAAACCAGTTTATAAATTGTTGTTTGTCGTGCTGTCCAAATGCAGCCAAAATACAGAATGTTTGGTCATGCTGCCACAAAGCAAGAACAAAAATCCCTTGCAGATTAGGGACAAATGCATTGCCAGTGTACTACTCCAGAGTAATATAGAAATTTTGCAGAAATCAAATTAGTAGAGCTCTCCCAGAATTATTTCATCCAAATTCATGCATTCATCCACAGCAACAGGACAGCAATCAGCTGCAATCAAGGCACTAGCCATAGAATAGACAATCTGCCCAGTTGCTAGTTTTCTGTTACAGAGAACAATACATTAATAATTTAAGGATTTAAACTAAGAGCCAATATATACATTATCTTCTGTCATAATTGCAGCAACTTTCTGCTTAGTTGCAACCATACTTTACAAGTTTCCCTGCTCATATATTCCACAGTCCAAACTGGGGGGGGGTACGGGGGGGGGGGGGTGAGTAGAAGGAACCATGCAAATTGGGCCGGATTGTGGCTCATCCTATGGACCATCCTGCCAATCCAACGCAATATATCCAGGCAGATGCACCTACCAGTGGCACTGCAGTGACATTTCTAGAACACAGACATAGTACCCTCTGTTACTACATGCACCATACTGCTTACAGTAGCAAGAGCTCTTTCTAAGGCCTTATTTGGTCCTCTGTCACATCCCAGCAACAGTGTTTGCACCGCCCCCTCTTCCTGCTCTGATGCAATAGGCAGCCTGAAAAAGAAGTCTCAGACAGCAGCTACTAAAAAAAACCAAGGTGATGTGGTTTGGGGCTGAACTAGTGATGACATTTAGCCATAGCCACATAGGCCAAATCATGCCTCTAATTTAGCTCCAGCTTGAAACAGCAGCAGCAAAGCATGGGTTTGCAGCCTATCAAAAGGTGGAACTCCACAGCTCAGCTTCCTTTTGGAGAAGAACACTGGCAATGAACTGTGCTTTTTGTAACAGGACTAGTGTTGACAGCAAGCCTGGAAAGAAATGCCCTGTCCCTTTAATAGAGGCTTAATGTGTGGAAAGGGGTAAGAAGATGTTCATGGCATGAATGTAAATAACTTCATTTGGTAAATAACATCCTGTTAAGCCTCTATTAAGGTGATAGGATGTTTTTTTCTCCAGGCAGTTGATAAGCCTAAATAAAATTGGTTAGTTACAAACAGGGCTTTTTTTGTAGAAAAAGCCCAGCAGGAGCTCATTAGCATAATAGGCCACACCCAACAGCAGACACTCATTAGCATATTAGGTCACACCCTTGGCAACACAGCACATTAGCATATTAGGCCGCACCCCCATGTTACCAGAAGTATGGTCATTCAGCCACACACCCCTTTTGCTTCTTATTCTGTTTACCTTGTTGTCAAAACCAAGGGCTTTTTTTGTAGCAGGAACTCCTTTGCATGTTAGGCCACACACCCCTAATGTAGCCAATTCTAATTAGTTTCTGCTGTTGGGTGTGGCCTATTGTGCTAATGAGTTCCTGCTGGGTTTGGCCAACTCAGGAGCCAGCCGGAACTCCGTTCCTGTGCGTTCCTGCCCCAAAATAGCCCTGGTTACAAATACAGAGACCGAGTAGGCATGACAGGATACATTTTATTTACTTGTAATTGTTTGCTGCTGCACCTCCAATGGCCAGGAGTTGTAATATTCTCCCATCTGAATCCTGACTCAGTTCAGAATTCACAGCCTAGCCATGGCTGGTCTCTGGGAATATTCTGCAGACTTCCTTGCTCCCTCCTCTTCTCACATGCCCTGATACCTTTCCCTTCCTGGTTTGCAGCAATGTCTCAACTGGGAAGAGCTGTGGCTGCCACTAACCACATTTTGTCTCCAACCAAATCCAAAACCTCAGTTGGACTAATAAGTGGATAGCAAACTCCCTAATTACTAGTAGTTTTTAAATTTAAGTTTTTCTGTTTGTTAATTTACAAAATCTCTTTAGAAAAAAGGAGTAACACTATAGAAGGTTGCACTGTGTATTCATAACAAATGAATTTCTCATTTTAGCCTGTGATTTTAACCATTAATTATTTTGATCAGTCACCCAAATGTATCAGTTTAACCAATTACATATGAAGATGAGCGGCATTAGGCCTTGGACTAACTGAGAAGGGAAGGAGGATAATTCATCAAGTTCTGATGGGAGGGACTAACTTTTCCTTTCCTATCTCCACCACTGGGAGGCACCCTTCTCCAGTCAGAGCTTCACAGGGCTGTCTGCTCTGTCAGTGTCATCCTAAGCAGAGTGACATCCTTCTAACACCACTGAAGTCAACAGGCTTAGAAAGGAATGATTCTGTTTAGGATGGCCTTTGTGTAACTAATAACAGAATGCAGCAAGTGGTTTAAACTGTCAGAAAACAGAACAGTGGGGGGAGGAATGGTCATCACAGAAGAAAGAACAGTGCAGAATAAGTATAATCATAATGATTGTCCTTACAGTTAAAGTTAAGATGTCACCACCACCACCACCCCTTAGACAGGATGTGGCAAAGACAGCCACTGGTCCAACAACTAATAGGATTTGGATCACATCAAGAACACTGCAAGGGAAAGAATACATTTTTAGCACGCAAAATTTATGAGCCGGGGTGAGGACAATTTCTCTTTAATTTCTTCTTCAAAGAATACTGCGAAGAAAAAATATGTGTTCAGACCCCTTGAGTCTAGGGACCAATTGCAGTTCCCTTTTCAGGAACCCTGTTTGGGTTATTTTGTTGTTGTTACTGTTGTCACGCCACAGCTGACCTATGGCAATCCCACAGGGCTTTCAAGGCAAGAGACATTCAGGGGTGGTTTGACATTGCCTGCCTCTGTGTCACAACCTTGATACTCCTTGGTGGCCGGCCTCCCTTTCAAATACTAGTCGGGGCTGACTTTGCTTAGCTTCCAAGATCTGATGAGATTGGTCTAGAGAGGCCTAGTACCTTAATTGGCCTGATCATTGAAGGTGGGAAATCTTCCTGTGGGAAAACGTCCCTTGGTTCGGGAAGGGGTCCCAGACAGGCATCTAGTCATCAGAGGAATCTGTCTTCCTCTCTGTCTGGCAGATATTCAGAGTTATCTGATTCAATTAACATGTCATCCATCCTTGAATCTGGATGATATCCTACAGAGACCTGTTAGATCAAGAAGTCTTTCTGGCTGGCCTGGTTGGTCCAAGTGAGCTACAGGAGGGATGCATGCTATTAGGATAATTCTGAATGACATTTCCCAGTGCCTGATGCCTGAGTTGTTTGTATTAAGTGCTTGGAGTGAAGAGAGAATTTGGCTGGAGAATCTTGTCTGAGGATGAATTTCTTGAATTGTGCAGGGGGTTGGACTAGATGACCCTGGAGGTCCCTTCCAACTCTATGATTCCAAGAGCTCTTTTTCCTGTAGGCAGTACCCTGGCAATTTCCTGGGCAATAAGCTGTTGCAGATATTCCTTTCCCATTTAGGGACCCATGATGGGTATTCTCCTTTCTTGGGAAAGGGTTTAGAACCTCCCCTGAGGCTGGTGCTTTCCCCATTAACCTCCAATGAGTTAAGTCATCTATTGAACCCACTGGAATGGTTGAGATATGCTGCTGTTTTAGACTTTTCAGGTCTTCCCTCTCCTTCCAGCTCAGAGTTGGGCGGCTGGTATTTCCATCCTGGGGATTTGCTGCTCTACCGTGGTCAGCTCTTGCAGGACTATCCTGCATTGTGGCTTCAATATGGAGTTCCTCTCTCGAGGAGCAAATGACCCCCTCTGGTACCTGTCCTGATATATGGAGCTCTGACATCATGTTCACTGAAGTGGAAAGAGATTTGGTGCCACCCTGAGGAAAGGAGATATTTTGGCCCAACATGCAACAGGAGAGAAAAGGATGAGATGAAATTCCAAGGTTAAAAGTAGCTAGAGATAAAGAAGCTAGAAAGGGGAAAATGCAAATCCTAGGTGGAGTGAAAATAACCACCAAGCTCTCTGAAATTCATCTGCTTTTTGCCAAGGCAGGAAATGAAGGGACTCCTCCTAATGGTGGAGGAAGGAATAAAACTTAGTCCCTGCTCCACAACTCAATGGGAAGAAATTACCCATCCATTTTCCTCTAAATGAGAAGGTGTATTTACATGTGTACTACTTACACATTTCAGTCACAAATTTGTCAGGCTATGAAATCCAAGAAATAAAAAATTGTTCAAAATTACTATAAATACTGCTTCAGATTCATTGATTACATTACCCAGAGAGTCCTTGGAAAGTCACTTGTGTCCTTGTGTTCTTTTCCATCATGATGTGCTTCTGAAATCTTTTCGGCTTTTATTTTTTGTGTACCTAGCAAAAATTTACAATCAGGAAAGCAACAGTGTTTTGTTTGTAACAAAAAGACACACTGAACAACTTGACTGAACAGGGAAAAGGAGAAAATAACTTCAGAGCACTTATGCTTGTAGTTAAAGTACACCGTATACAAGCCTCAGAGAATGCACGATTTACTGCTGCCACATAGAAAAATACAGTATTTGATTTCTTCTGCCTACTGGACTTCTTGCTTCCAATATTTATTTGGTAAATATGTTTGCTAGCCACAAGGGGGATTTTACATATATTACAGCAGGCTTCTTTTAATAGCCTGAGGATCATAAAATGGGGTCACTGAAGCCACATGTAGCCCACAGGCTGCAAGTGCTGTAACCCTTTCACACAAAAGCCTTAGAAATTACCACTGTACATCTTGGGCTCTAACAATTCTGGATTTATGAATTGCATGTCTATCCTGTCATGGAACCCAAAGCATCTCCCATAGGAACCCCAACAGGCTCCTCATTTAGGCACTAGCTAGATTCCATCGTCCTTAGTTTCAGCAAAACTCCTGCATTGTGTACCCATTAACCATACCCTCTCCCTATTTTTTTTGGCTGTCAAGTCATGGCTGACTTACAGCAACCCCATTTTCTTTTCAAGACAAGAGACGTTCAGAGGTGGTGTGCCATTGCCTACCTCTGTGTTATGACCCTGGTATTCCTTGGACATCTCCCTGGGCTGACCCTGATTAGCTTCTGAGATGTAACAAGATCAGGCTAGCCTGGGGCTACCCAGGTCAGGGCACCAAGAATTTTACCACCCTCTTAATTTAGTCACCCTGCTTACCTGGCAAATGCCTTGGGAAATATGAAAACGGTGCTACCAAAAGCCATGTACAGAAACCGCATACAACAAATGCTACCCACCAAGCTCCAACCCAACGTGGATCTTCTGGGGTGATGTCTGTTCTAAAAAAGATATTAATTCAACAAACGTATAATTAATACATAAATGATTAAAAATGTTCTCAAGTGACACAGTCAGACACAGACTTCTGCATACTACATTATGGCCTTTTACTTCATGTATGATATTGTTAGCCCTCCCTGCTCCATAAACACACATGCACACACACTCCTTAACCCCCCCCCCGTTACCTGCAAGTTATACATCTCTTATTTTATATAGCTATTACAAGATTGAAAACGAGGTAAAATTTACCATATTGTATAGTTTGAAGGCATTTTGTAATTGAGCTAGTTATGCTCTGTTTACCCAATTCACTGCCCTGAGCTGGATTGCCCAAACTAGCCCAGTCTCATGAGCTCCTGGAAGCGAAGTCTCTTGCCTTGAAAACCTGAGGGGGGGGGGGTTGCCATAAGTCAGCTATGACTTGACAGCACTTTCCACCTCCACCACCCACTTCATCGGCAGAAAACAAAGTCTTAGAAACAGTGATCTGATTCAAAACCAGTCTAGCCTATGGCTGCTCTGTGAAGCAAACCCAAATCTTCCCAATCCATATCAACATCAGACAAAACAATTAGAGTTATTATATGGAATCACAATGATTTCTCACCTCTTCACCCACTGAGTACTCGTTAATTGTTCAACATTTCCCCATACTAAGATAAAGGGCTTAGCGCTTTTTAGAAAAATGGGCATGTTAGCAATGTGAGTGTAAAAGAAAAAAGAAACTGCCTTGCCTTACATGATGATTGAAATCAACATAGATCTTAAGCAACTGTCCTCCTAACACATAGCCAACAGCAGGACCCAACAAGGACATGGAATAGCCAATTCCTGCAGAGGAGAAAGAGAACGGCTTGCATTTCAAATCTCAAATGTACAAGTACCTGAGAAGCCAAAATTCACATTTATGTCACTCAGACTCCACCAAAAAAAGCAACAGTAAATAGTTAACATTAAGATTTATAAGAAATTTAAAAGCAACACAAATCTTCATCTCTTTGAAACAGCCAGGAGAAATTGCCTTCTGTGAGCTCACACTGTTCTGCATGGAGAAACTGTAGATCCTGCCCAACAAAACTCACAGTGTCCCAACCCAGGCACAGAAGCTAATGCACATTCACATCTGCTCCTCATCTAAAAAGGAGAGGAGGAATCCCAGAAAATGGTCAGGCAGATGGATTTCCCAAGGAGCTCTGCTCAGAGCTGTAAAGCAGTTTTGGACACTAGAATTTTTCTTGCAGATTCTGCTCATCTCAGTTGGAGAGTCACAATCCTTGACCTTGAGAGAGGCAAAGAAATAAGACAATGAGGACTTCTGCCATTGATCTGGTAGGCAGCATGATGTGAACTGTTAGTGAATGAAGTATGGTTACCACTCCTAATGCTAAAGCTCCAGCTTCCACTCTAAGAACACTGGGAGGGCAAGAGAATATTCAAGAGAGCATATAGCACTAGCCATTCCATTCCCACATACAGCAAGAATTCCTTTGACTGTCCTGCTTCCTGTTGGGTATCACTAGAGGGCAGCTTTCTGTTGCAGAAGTCCTCTCTGGATGGAGAACTATGAATGGTTGTCACAGTTGCTTTGATTCACACTTGCTATTTATGTGGTGCTGATGGAGCCTCAGATAATGAGGCATGGTTTGGCATTACATGAAATGCCTTGGGCTCATACTGCCCCTTCTTCAGCCTTCCTCTCCTGCATTGTGAGAGTCAGTTTGGTGTAGTGAGAGTCAGTTTGGTGTAGTGGTTAAGTGCGTGGACTCTAATCTGGGAGAACCAGGTTTGATTCCCCACACCTCCACTTGCACCTGGCTGGATGATCTTGGGCAAGCCATAACTCTGGCACAGCTGTTCTTGAAAAAGAGCAGTTTCTGTCAGAGCTCTCTCAGCCCTACCTACCTCACAGGGTGTCTGTGTGGGGAGGGGAAGGGAAAGGAGTTTGTAGTGAAGGGCGGGGTATAAATCCAATCTCCTCCTCCTCTTCTCTGAGTCAGAGATAAACCACAGTTCTATACAAAGAGTCATGATTGGTGCTTGCATTCCAAACTAAAATTGTGAGCTGGGGGGGGGGGGATAAACAAGGAGGAAGCATGTGAGCCTAATGTGTGGACATTACATCTGAACCAATCCACTAACTAACTTGCACCAGTACAAGCACCAGTACAAGCAGCAAGGCAGCCATCACTGTCTTAGCAGAAATCCAACATCAGGCTCCTACGGCTTGATCCAGATGTACAATGTTACAATTGGAACAATCAACACAGTAAGTAACAAATGCTTGAGTTTGAAAGAAGTGATAGCAGTTAAAGATCCTTATTCCAACTGAGCCATGTGCAGACCCATTAAGCATCAGGATGTTACCATTTAGTAAACAAACAGAAAACACACAAAAATTTGCACTCAAACTTTCCCAGACTGATGGATAACTGATATAGGCCCCAGTCACACGGAACATTAGCCACGCTACAGAGACGGAAGATAGGCGGATTTTCCGGGCGCGATCACAGCACCACATCTGGGAAGCGTAGAGCTCCTGTGGCTCACCCGAGGCTTCCCACCGAAGATGTGCGGTAAAAAACTAGTACCTCGGAGGTACTAGTTTCCGGAAACCGCGGGGCAAGGGCGGGCGCCTGATCGCATTTCCGGTGGAATCCCGTGGCATCCGGCGCCCACCCATGTCCCGTCAGGAACAGGTTTGGGTTTTTTTAAGTCTCCACAGGATGCGCACAAGTGCCCAACGGCGCATGCGCACAAAGAGGCCCCCTCCCACTGCAGCCAGGATTGCCGCCTCTGGAGGGTCGCTATGGCCACTGTCGCGCAGGCGGTTAGAGTGGCTATGACGAGGGAGCCCACCTCTCCCTCCATTGGTTATGCCTTGGAGTTCTGTTGGGGTCCAGAAGCGTCTGTCGCCCTCTCCGGTAAGCCCACCACCCGCCTTCGGATGTGCAGATACGACTGCTCAGTCATGCGTATGCATAAACTTCAGGGTTTTTTTAAAAAATCCATCCCGTTTACCACGGAAGCGGTGCCTAGCGATTGCTGGTGTGATCGCGCCGCACCGCTTCTTTGCCGCGCTGCAGGATCATTGTGTGATCGGCACCTGCCCCCTAACCACGGGACCTCCATGGGACGTCTGATCGCACAACCATGCGTTATTTTCCTCATGGGCAAACAGCCACACTTCCCCCCCCCCCGCATTTTCCTGCCCGTGTGGCCGAGGCCATAAATGGCAATTCCAAGAAATACAGCTTACCTAAACTTACCTATGTAGGCTGAAGCTTTGTGTTTGGGGACACTATCATCAATGAATGCTGTCCCCAGAGTATAAAGAGGAGTTCCACCTGCTCCCAATATCAGCTGTCCCAGGATGAAAACATAGAGGTAGTTGGAGAGTGAAGACTGTGAACCAGGAGTACAGCTGGCATTATAAAACTGACCATTAGTTGCTGGGCAGGTGTCTAGAAAGATAGATTCAACAAACAAAAGTGGCCATCAAGAATGATGCAAAATTCAAAACAAGGCATTAAAGAAATACAGTGTAAATACAGTGTAATCCACGAGTAGCCACCATAGAAGCCACAAGAGTCACACCATTCACAGGACCTACTTTTGGATAACAGCAGATAAATTAGTTTCTTCCCATGAGTATTCACAAAAGGATGTAGGTCTGCAGAAACCACACCTAATTTTCTAACTAAGGAACTTTTGGGGAAAGAGGATAATTCATTATCATCATCATCATCATCATCATCATCATCATTCCTTTCCTTGTATTTATTGGCTCATTCACCCAAGGATCTTAAGCAATTTAAAACATATATCATTACATCAATAAGCAATGTAAACATCATTACATCAAAATGCAGGAACAATTACATAAACAACATAAAATTTCAAGTTCTTGGTTAATAAATTATAAAATTTTACCAAATAACATATCCTCTAAACCTAGATTTTATACAATATTATAAAATATTTGAAATAATTAAAACTTCCGGTTTTGGCAACTTGCTGGCGGGAGTGCTCCATCGCGCTGCAATGAGAGTGACCCGTAACTGCAGCAGATGGGAGGGGTCCCGGAGAATTCTGGGGGGCCCCCAGTGCCCTTGGAGGGGGCTCGTAGCCTGGGGTGCAAGGGGTGCCTCTTCCAAGGTGACGGCCGAGGATTTGAGGCTCCTCTTTGCCCTGATAGATACCGCTGCCTCGAGACCAGTATGGAGGTAGAGGTGCACACTGGACAGAGTGAGCAAGTGATCCAGTGCTCAGAGACTTTCCCTCCCTTTTCTACCTTTAGAAGAAATGCATGGAATGAAGCGTGAGTGAGCATCTTCTTAAAACTAGCCACCGCCCAAGCGGATAACCTTCCCCAAGCCCCAAGTCAACGCAGAGGAGGGAGAGGTCAATCCCATCCTGGAAAAAGTTACTGTGAGAGCAAATTCAAGGGGCTGAGTGATGGTTTTGATTGAAAAGCATTAACCAGCTGCGTATCGTGTGGAATAGTAGAAAGCATATGACTTAACAGACTTTCAGAGACTTAAACAAACATTTTTTCTGTGTAAACAATGTCGCGACAGGCTGATAAAATGGCAGTTAGAAGGAGACCTTCTACAGGAACTGCCAGCTCAGCGATACTGACTCTCAGACCAGAAGTAACCACTGACTTTCCTAACATGCTGGCTACAGCATTGCACCCTCTGCTGGACCAGATGACTAACCTTAATAATAATTTTGATGCTCTCCAAAAGCAATTGAAAGAAACTAATACAAAAACAGAAGAAACAGTTAAAACGCTGAAAAAAGTTGATGCTAAGACAAATGCAATAAATCAGAGACTGGAGGCTGTAGAAAAAGAGAGGACCTCTGATAAAGAACAACTGTTACAGCTACAAATGGAAAAGTTATCATATGTCTTTAGGTTTCAGGGTATCCCAGAACAATAAGGGGAGAACTTGAAAGAGATTTTAAGTGAAGCTTTGACTCCAGTGGCAGATATTAAAGCAGAGTGTCTACAAAGTGATATAGATACGGTGTATCAAACATATCCAGATTTCATTAAGAAAAATAAACTGCCTGGTGAAGTATGTGTTAAGTTCTCCAAGAGATCAACATGAGATATAACCTTGAAAGTGACTAATGGGATAACTCTAAAAATCAAAGGTGAAGAAATGAGAGTACTAAAAGACATTCCATTTGAGATAAGAAAAAGGAGGAAACAGTACAAAAAACTAACATCCTTTTTACAGAAAAATTCCACTCCCTACAGATGGATAACTCCAGAAGGACTTATCTTCAACTACAAAGAGAAAAAAGAAAAGATTGACACTGTCACAAAAGCAAAGGCATTTTTGGAACAGCATCAAACAACAGCGGAAGGGAAAGGGAAAGCAGAGGATAACAACGCAACAGAAGAAAATAGCGAACATAAATAGGGAAGCAGTGAAAGTACCTCAGGCAGTCCCTCAGAAGATTCAGAATCTGACAAAGGAGTAGCCGCTCCTAAACTTTTCAGTTAGACTGGCTTATGATAAAAATAAGCACAGGGGAAAAAAATATGATGAATAGCTTAATACTGAAAGCCTGATATCTTTTTACTAATATATAAAGAACTAGGATGCACTTACTCTAGCTAATCATGTTTGTACTAGTTCAGAGCTTTTTGGTTGGTGGCCTAAACATTCAAATGAAATAATGGAATCAACAGTTTTAAGAACAGCAGTTGATTGCCACTTTCTCCAGTCTCAATCATGTTCTCTCTTTCCCCTCCTTTAGAAACAGGCATCTGTTGCTGTTTATGCCAAAATTCTTAACTGCAAAAGTACCTGCAAACACACTGTTTATATCCTGGGCAGCTGCTGGTCAAATGCTGATGTTCACAGACAGCTTTTGCTTATATTATCTTTCTTTTATGGAAGGCACAATAAATCTGCATTAGATTGGCAAATTGGATATAAAATTATACTGTTCCTTCCACCAAGAAATGTCAGAAGCTAGATTGGGAATGGGCTATCACTTTGGTCCAAGTGAAGACGTGGGTGTGCCGGCAAACAAAAGGACAGGAGAGTCAACAGCTGTGTTTAGTGGGACAGACTAGAAGCAAGCTGACCAAAGGGGCACTGCCAGCACCTTAAGGGCATGTTGACTTGGACCTGGCTGGTGACTACATAGGTCTGGGAGGGGATGACAGGTGTAAGCCATGCTTGTTGCATTCTCCCATGCTGCCAGCTTCAGTGGCACTGGGAGCATACTGTTCAACATACATACCAGGAGTTGCCTATCCCAGGACTAGATAAACTTCTACCACTGTTGAAGTATATTGCTAAGACTGTGAAGCAGTCAAAATTGTAGATCATACTTGCTTAGGACCTGAGACAGTTATTAAATAAGAAAAGGTGGAGGCTAATATGTACATGTTAAACAAATTCCAAACAGAGAATGGAAGAATGATGCTCTAACTCAACAGAGAAGATTAACAGAAAATAGTCACTACCCCTGGGAGGTATCTAAACCTACTCTTTACCCTTTTCCCAGCTGAAGGTCTCTTAAAGTCTCATTCTACCACTGATCATTTGCTTTGCTTTGAATATTGAGGGGCAGATGTTTCTCAGCTACTGAAATGTAGCTACCAGATGCCTACTTCACATCTGCCCAAACTGGCTGAGAAGTCAGACTATCCCTTCAGGATAGTGCTCAGAACTGAGTAGAATTCTGTTTTTGCATTTTAACCATTTGATGTAGCTATCTGTTATTAAAAACTAAAATGGCAGCTTTCCAAAGCGCAGGCTAATGGAAGAGCTATTCAGAAAAGCTGTCAGTAGGGTACCTATTCAAACAATTTGGATCCTTCTCCACTATGTAATCGTTCCCAGTACTCATTAACTCCACTGGCAACAAAGCATTACAGTTGCTTTTGCCAGATTCACCGAAGCTTACACAATTTCTTGACAATCCACTTGTAATAAGAACCAACAACAAAGGGCGGGGAGAGGTAAAACCTTACACAGACCTCCTCTTTTACAAACAATATTCCATTATGACTGGAACCAGATTGTGTTTCATTTACACAGGCAGCTTCAGTTTTCTGGTAGTCGTCCAGAATACATTTTAAGGATCTCCATGGCTGTAATTCTGTCCCATTTATTAGGGAGTAAATTCCACTGAACCCTCACTACAATGAACTGCTCTAATTACACACTTTCTCTTTTCTTTAGCACTGGGAAATTTATAGGTTTCATTCAAGTAATTAGATAGAGCACCATTACGCTTGTAGTACAGTCCTAGGAACACCTTCCTGGGAGTAAGCCCCAATGAGAAGAAATCTGAGTAGAACAGCTTATATTGGCTCTCTTATAGTCCAGCCTTAACACAATTACATCTTTCTAAGCCTGGTAATTTAAATGGATCCCTGGAAGGCCAGATAATGAAACTGAAGCTCAAATACTTTGGCCACCAAATGAGAAGGGAGCACTCACTGGAGAAGACCCTGATGCTGGGAAAGATTGAAGGTCAAAGAAGACGGGGACGGCAAAGGATGAGATGGTTAGACAGTGTCATAGATGCAACGAACATGAAATTGAGCAAACTTCAGAGGACAGCGGAAGACAGGAGGGCCTGGCGGGAGCTGGTCCATGGGGTCGCGAAGAGTCGGACTCGACTGTGCGACTGAACAACAACTGTGCCTAGGATTGCAGTGTAAATGTGTATATTCCATTACATTAGGACAACCTTTAAAATACAAGATTAAAATTAAGAGTCCAAACATCAGTGATACAAGCATGGAAGGTTTTAGGATTACAAACTTTAGAAACATTAAACACACAAACCCATTAAAAATGTTACTGTCCAAGGCGTACAACACATCCACTGGCTGTGGTGTGCCCACTCCTGGTACCCACAGGGTTGCCAACTCCTGCTTAGGAGATACCTGGAGATTTGGGGGTTGAACCTGTCGAAGGCAGGGTTTGGGAAGCGGGGGACCTCAGTGGGGTGTAATGCCATAAAGTCCACCCTCCAGAGCAACCATTTTCTCCAGGGAAACTGGTCTCTTTTAATTCTGGGAGATCTCCAGCCCCCACCTGGAGGCTGGCAACCCTATGCCCATTCCGCCTGTCTTTTCTTCAGTAACTCCTTCAGGTGAATGACAACACTAACTAAGCAAACACTGACCAACCCCCTCCCCCAATCCTCACTCAAACCAAAGCAGATTCGTATAGGCACACATTTTGGAACAGCAGTCTTTCACAAAGCACTAGATCAAAACAAATACCTCCAATGTCCAGAATCTAGAACAGTTTTGCTTAGACTTTAATCACTACAGGGGCTACATTCACACAAAGGAGACTAAAAATCCTCTGGTGAAACCAACCATATTAACTTTCTCCTTCTGTGTCTTACTTCTTCCAAGTTTGAGTTCAGTAGCACCTTTAAGACCAACAAAGTTTTATTCAAGGTATGAGCTTTCGTGTGCATGCACACTTCCTCAGATACTTTAAAATGGAAGCTAACAGATATGTAGAGGGTGAACAGTAAATTAGCATATGGCATAATGGTGATGTTTTAACAGATGCAGAAAATTAAACAGGAATAACTAAGTTTATATGGGTACCATTTATTTGTATTTAATTACTGGGAAAACACAGTAAATATGTCAAAATAGTTGACTGATTGTATAAAAGTATCCTTAATTGCAGGAAGCTAAGAATCATGATCTGGCGTGATCTGGTCCATGAGGTCGCGAAGAGTCGGACTCGACTGTGCGACTGAACAACAACAAAAAGAATCATTAACTGAGACCATGTTGTTACACAATCCATTTGTCTCCTCTCAAGTATGGAGGTAATTACAGCATCCTTTCCTTTGAGGTGCGGTGAATGGTATGTCTCCTCTGCCACCAGATCAGAGAAACACATTCCAATATTCATTGCATTATATTACAATCACTATTCCAATATACTATTTCAAAAATAAATTCACTAAAATAAAGAGGGTACATAGCCCTTTTTGGTGAGAATATATACATTAAGACTGAATGAGACTAAAATAAAGAGGTTAAGTCCTGGGGAGGTTTTTGTTCCAAGTATTGTAATAACTTGTAACTCAGCAATTTCCCTTTCTAGTCTGTTCCTAAAGTTCCTTTGCAATAAAACAGCTACTCTGAATGCCCTGGAAGGTTGAAAAAACTAGAACTAGAAAGGGAAATTGAATAAACATTTGTTGGTCTTAAAGGTGCAACTGAACTCAAACTTTGTTCATCTTGCTTCTTCCAAGTACACTTGACCCAGTCTTTGCCTTTTTATGAAGTCTTAAAAACATAATTGTTAATCTTTTTAAAAAAATTAAAATCAACCTATACACTATTTATAAAGCAGACAAACATGAGGTTTTAATCGTATTTCCTCATAAGGTAGAAGAGGAGATATGCCATACACTGTTGACTTTCTTGTGAAAGTGCTGTTAAAATAACGAGTTCATTTTTTAAAGGTTCAGTAACTTCCATGGAACAAGCAGAAATACAAAGCCATCAGGCATCAACTAATCATATTGCCTTTGCAAAGTTTTTGAAAGTAATTATTAAGCAAACATTCTTCTGAAAGCTTTCCATTGCATTAAATATGCTTTATTCCATTTAGGTGAAAGCAAAGTAGATTTCAGTTTGTATTTGTGTGGCAAGTTGTTGTACAAGGCTTTAGAAGAAGAAGAAGAAGAGAAGAAGAGATTGGATTTATACCCCTCCCTTCACTTGGAGTCTCAGAGCGGCTTACAAACTCCTTTCCCTTCCCCTCCCCACAACAGACACCCTGTGAGGTGGGTGGGGCTGAGAGAACTCTGACACAAACTGCTCTTTTTTAAGGACAGCTGTGCTAGAGCTTGTGACTGACCCAAGGTCCCATCAGCAGGTGCAAGTGGAGGAGTGGGGAATCAAACCCGATTCTCCCAGATTAGAGTCCGCACACTTAACCACTACACCAAACTGGCTCTCTTTAGCTAGGGAATTATTTTCTAGACATGATACTAGAAATTTATGAAGATCTGTTTACTCAAGGCAGAAGATTAGGCCGCACTTGGCTACACTGTCCCGGGATCAGCCTGATACACGTGTGTTGGATGCCATATTAAAACAGGGAGCTATGCATGAAGGCCTGATGGACACAACCCATATTACAGAACTTTGAGATATATCGAACAACTAGGCTCCTATTCAAATATGGAAAAGAAGAAACTCTACTTGGAATACCGGGGAAGAACAGGGTGAACTTGTTAAAAATAAACATAGGGACCACAGTCCAGCTCTGGTTGTGTACACCCAGTCACATGCAATGTGTTAGTGGTGCCAGATGAAGATACACATCTGTACTCACATCAACTGATGCATTCGTACAGCCAGGTGGGGCATGGATCAGCATCATGATCTCTCTTAAATACAAAAATAACAGTATACATAAATGCACAACACATGGGATAAAATGGCCAGGCCTGAGGAACATATGCAGAGATAGGTTTGGGATTTATGGCAGATGACACAAATTATTCGGGGAATCAACAATAAAACCCTGCTTCAAGCAATAATGTCACATCATTTTCCATTGTGTTTCTAGCAGTATCGTATCAGCATGTGTAAATTGTGTACTACTGTATGCGCCTGAATGGTGGTGGAAAGTGCCGTCAAACCACAGCCAACTTATGGCAACCCCAAAGGCAAAAGACAAATAGAGGTGGTTTGCCACCGTCCAGCTCTGCAAAGCAACCCTGGACTTCCTTGGTGGTCTCCCATCCAAGTACTAACCAGGGCCGAGTCTGTTTAGCTTTTGAGATCTGACAAGATCAGGCAAATCTAGGCCATCCACATCAGATTGTATAGCTAGGTACTGTTTTACAAATAGATGCTACATTTTATGCCATAGGTAACTTGATGAAATCAGTTATAATGATGAAGAGCCCAGAATGCAAAACTGCATAATTGAAATGATTAACTATCTTACCAAATAAAGTGGTGCCATTTATTTGTTTAGGTATTTATGCCCCAGTTTCCCCCCTAATGGGGATCGAAAGCAGCCTGAAACATCACAGTCTTATGGGAGCCTAATCCTTTGCATCGGATCGAAAGCAGCCTGAAACATCACAGTCTAATTTTAGAGATACTGATGAAATTCATAATCCTTTGCATCAGAACATAACACATACTTCCCATAGGTTCATCAGGTCACCGGCATCCCAAAGTCTGAGACTCACTGATCACCTTGAGTTACAGTGCTTTTATTTTTTATTTTTTAAAAATGAAGTAAGGAACATGGACAATAAGTGAGCAGGTCTAGCAGTGAATGTTTTGTTCTATTTCAAACTTCACCACCACCAAAGTACACAAACATGCATATACACAATATCAAGCTAAATCATAAGAGACCTGCTGGATTGCACCAAAGTTAAATATAGCCCAGAATCTCCTCCCACTCCAAAGGGCTCAACCAGATGATGCCATGAAGTCCACAAATAGGATACAAATACCCTCACTGGTACTGGCCAGCATCAGCAATCAGTGGGGTACTGTCTCTGCAGGTGGAGCTGCCATGTACCTTTCACGGGTGTATTCATGGTGACTAATGATCTCTCAAGAGTTTTTCTAATTCCTTTTTAAAAGGCATCCAAACCTGTGACCATCATCGCATCTTGTTGCAATGAATTCCACAAATTCTGCCTGTAAAAGGGACTACAGAACAGTGGCTAAACAATACGTATCTTCTAAGCATCATCAGCACATGTAATGCATTTATTTGTTTATTTGATTTTTTACCCCGCCCTCCCCGCCAAGGCAGGCTCAGGGTGGCTTACAGAAGAACCAATAGGTAAACAACAAAACAAATATTAATATAAAATAGCTAATTGCTCCTGAATTAAGATTGCTGGGGAAAAGATCAACAACCTCAGATATGCAGACAATACCACTCTAATGGCAGAAAGTGAAGAGGACCTCAAGAGCCTCCTGCTCAGGGTAAAAGAGGAGAGCGCAAAAGTGGGCTTGAAGCTCAACATCAAAAAAACTAAGATCATGGCATCCGGCCCCATCACTCCTTGGCAAATAGAAGGGGAAGTCGTGGAAGTAGTGACAGACTTCACGTTCCTGGGATCCCAGATCACCGCAGACTGTGACTGCAGCCATGAAATTAAAAGACGCCTGCTCCTTGGGAGGAAAGTGATGGCGAACCTAAACAGCATGATAAAAAGTAGAGACATCACCCTGCCAACAAAAGTCCGCATGGTCAAAGCAATGGTATTCCCAGTAGTCATGTATGGCTGTGAGAGTTGGACTATAAGGAAGGCCGAGCGCCGAAGAATAGATTCTTTTGAACTATGGTGCTGGAGGAGACTCTTGAGAGTCCCTTGGACTGCAAGAAGAACAAATCAGTCAATCCTCAAAGAAATCAACCCTGACTGTTCCCTGGAAGGCCAGATAATGAAACTGAAGCTCAAATACTTTGGCCAGCAAATGAGAAGGGAGCACTCACTGGAGAAGACCCTGATGCTGGGAAAGATTGAAGGTCAAAGAAGACGGGGACGGCAAAGGATGAGATGGTTAGACAGTGTCATAGATGCAACGAACATGAAACTGAGCAAACTTCAGAGGAAGGCGGAAGACAGGAGGGCCTGTCAGGAGCTGGTCCATGGGGTCGTGAAGAGTCGGACTCGACTGTGCGACTGAACAACAACAAAAATTGCTCTTGAACCCCAGAAGGGCCACATGACACATGAACTAGGAGGTTAACAAAGCTGCAACTTTACTGAAAGAACTGAAGCACAGTGTAATCAAACTTTTGGCACAGAATATGCTTCTGGGGAAAAGAGACTACTGGCTGCCTTCTTCAGGACATCAAAGTTTGGGCTGGGATGTTATCAGTATGTAGATGACACCTAACTGTATCTGTTGATGGATGGCTACCTGGACTCCACCCCAGAAAATCTGACCAGAGCTGGCTGAAACTCAATCCACCTAAGACAGAGGTAAGCGGGGGGGGGGGACTGGGTCGGCAATCAGTCTGCCCAGCTTGGATGGCGCATTACTTGTGCCAGCCCAGGTGAGAAGTTTGGGGGTGGTCCTGAATGCCTCACTTTCTATGGAGACCCAGGTCACCACAGTTGCTAGGGTGTCCTTTTATCATCTTCAGCAGATCAGGCAGCTAGCTCCTTACCTCCCCCCCCCCAGGAACTGGCTACAGTGACCCATGCAATGGTCACTTCCAGGCTTGATTACTGTAACTCACTTTACGTGGGCTTGCCTTTGCGGTTGATCCAGAAACTCTAGCTGGTGCAAAATGCAGAGGCACGCCTGCTGACTGCATTGCCTATGCAGGCACACATTCAGCCGGTGGTAAGCACTGGCTACCGATTGAGTCCCGAATCTGCTTCAAGGTTTTGTATTGACCTTCAAAGCCTTGCACGGCCTGGAACCAACATTTCTTAGGGACCGACTCTTCCCATATGTGCCTCAGAGAGCCTTGCAGTCTGCTGAGCAAGATCTGCTGGTTGTCCCTTACCTGAGGAACATCCGTTTAGCCCTGACCAGGGCCTTTTCTGCCCTGGCCCTGGCGGAACATGCTCCCAGATGAGATCAGGGCCCTGTGGGACCTTTTATTATTTCACAGGGCCTGTAAAATGGAGCTGTTCTGCCAGGCCTTTGGTTGAGGCGGGCATCCAGAAAAAGAAAAAAAGATCCCCTCCCCGCTGAAGACACAATCTGTGTGCGACCCAAATTAAATGAATTCTAGAGTCCAGTGGCACCAGTATTGATGTAGTTTGTTTTTTAAATGCTTGTTTTAACGCTTTAACTGACTATTATTGTGTCTGTCACGAAATTGATTCTCCTTTTGCAAATGTTTGCATTTATTGTCAAATTGTCATCATGTGAAAACCAGAATCCATGTAGAAGAGTTTTCTGGATTGTTATCTAAGGCACTGAAGTGTTTTACTTAGGAAGCACCTGTATGTGCTTAGTTTACAGAGTAATAATTAGCAGCTGGAAACTGTCAGAGTGATTGCTTGACAGCTGGCCATCTATGCAGTGTTACAGCTCAAATGTCAGTCTTAACTGCTAGTGATCCACAGTCCATCTTAGATAAACTAATTAAGTAATTAGTCATGTTGATTGGTTGCTTAAGTAGCAAGTTGACAGTTGGGCTAGTATATAGGAGTTTGAGGGCAGAGGTGAAGTTATGCTATCTTAGGGTATGCTATCTGAGGTTATGCTAGAAGCTATGCTGGGAACAAGAAGCAAGAAGCCAGAGGAGAAGCCTTATGAGAAGAGTGTGCAAATCTGAGAGAAGAACTACCACTTCCTTGCATTAACCGCTACTAGAAGAGCTGCTACTCAAGACATCTGCTGGAGCCTTGGAGCTGTAAGCTACTTAGGGGCAGTGTTTAGAAACTTTAGCAAGATAGGTTTGTTGTTTTGTTGTATAGTCTTTGTTCCACTGTACACTCTTTTCCCTTCTTTGTGTGTTTTTATGTTTTGTCTGTTTTTGTAATTAATTCCTAAAATTATGTTTTTAAATCCCAGAGTGAGTCACTAGTCCAGAACCAGGCTTATTTTGTACCAGTGCCTTACTTTCACTACCAAAAAAGATCTCTTGCTAATTGGATATAATTAAATTCCTTTTTCATATAAAATCTTGGCCAGGTGACATCGCTGGGGCTCCCTGATGCTGTGACAGTGTTGTGTGGCCAAACAGCCCAATTGTTTTTGTGAACTGCCCTGAGCCCATTTGTGGGGAGGACGGAATATAAATTTGAAAGATAAAGATAAATTGTCCTAAAACTGTTAGAATGTAGCTGCCTGGCCAAAGGGGCCCAATGCAATTTTATGCATTCTTGATCCCATTGACCCAACAATTATGGAATAGTAAGAAGTGGGGCTAGTGAGGTGTGTACCCCCAAACAGTGGCCACATTTGGTGTGCCTTCAGTTCAGAGTGGTCTACTCCAAGCTGTGTGAGCCTTATGGACCAAGCCCTACCCCACCTGTTCTTACAAAATATGCCAAGGCAGCCCTTTAGCCAGCTTTGATACTCCATTCAGCCTCTCATTGGCAAGCTAACAGTTGTGGTGGCCCTTAAAACATTTCTAATAGCTAATAACTTTAAACTCCTACCTGTACAGGACACCCTATGGTCCCAGACCTAGGACAGTGTCAAATAGGATTGCCAACCTCCAGGTGGTGGCTGGAGATCTCCCACTATTACAATTGATCTCCAGGTGACAGAGATCAGTTTCCCTGGAGCAAATGGCTTCTTTGGAAAGTGGACACTATGGAATTATCCCCTACTGAAGTCCCTCTCCAAGCCCTGCCTTTCTCAGGCTCCACCCCCTAAATCTCCAGGTGTTTCTCAACCCAGAGCTGGCAACCCTAGCATGGAATGGTAAAAAAAATCTATTTTTAGCCAGTCAGTAGGGGATATAAAACATCTCATTTGGAAGCAAAAAAATTCCCACTAGGCCCTGAAGCAACCAGCTGACACTCACGCTGCCCCATCAGAGGAAGGATAGATAGGTGGGTAAACTGTTTCCAACAAGGAATCTCATTTGGAAGCAAAAAAATTCCCACTAAGCTCTGAAGCAACCAGCTGACACTCGCGCTGCCCCATCAGAGGTAGGTGGGTAAACTGTTTCCAACAAGGAACTTTAGGGGTGTGTGATGCTATCTCAGACTTAAATGTCCTTAGACATCCTTCCTCTGTCACTGGGCATGACCAGTTGTCGCATGTCCCTCCCAAGGACCCTGGCAAACTCATGCCTCAGCTGAAGATGAGGAAGGAAAGTTTCAGGTCTGAGGTGGTTTAAACTACTAGCAGTCAAACAATTTATAAAATATATCCATATGTTAGAATAATCCTGGATGGGAGATGACATGAGAAATGCCCTGCTGAAATGACAACAACACATGAGTCTCTTGAATCCTTTGATAGTTGACCACATGACGTGAAGTGTGTATCATTAAATTCCATAGCCAGTCCAAATCACTATTATTTCTCAGCAGCTACACTCACAGAAAGCAGAAGTTCTACTTCTTCTTTCATATAAACCACACTTACAACAAACGTTAAGGATAATGTTGTCAAAGCAGCCATAAATTACTCAACATACCTTTAGAATAGTTAGCTCACCACCATGAAAGTCAGTGTGGGTGGATCTTGCAGAGAACCGGTGAGTGTTTGCACACATATCCAGGGAGAAGGAATATATGTTTGGGGGCTTTTGCAAGAAATACACTGCACTCCTAATGGGTCCTTTTTGGTGGGGCCAAGCAAACTGGTAACAGAGATAATGGGGTATGCCCCACAATAATACTGATATATTTGGCAGCATTATACTTAGTGTAGTTAGGTGTAGTGGTTAAGTGCGCGGACACTAATCTGGGAGAACCGGGTTTGATTTCCCACTCTCAGCCCCACCTACCTCACAGGGTGTCTGTTGTGGGAAGGGGAAGGAGTTTGTAAGCTGCTCTGAGACTCCGAGTGAAGAGCTGGGTATAAATCCAATCTCTTCTCTTCTTCTTCTCTTCTTAGTGCCTTAGGAGTTTATGGCACCCATTCACTTATAAATAAGGGGATGTGTTGGGGACATCACTAAGAAGGGTGCCAAATCCTGTCTTTAACCACCACCACTGTGTCCCAGATTACAGTCCTTTTATTTTGTAGCATAGGGCTCAATGAACATGACTACAAAGTAAAACATTCATTATAGAGAGAGATTAGTTTAAGAGAAGAGCTAGATTCAAGTCCAGCAGCATCAGATTTGTCTTTTCTAATGAAGGAAGTTTTGACTCTCAAAAGCTTATATCCCAAAATCTTGGTGGTCTCTAAGGTGCTACAGGACTCGAATCTAGCACTTCTACAGAACACCAATATGGCTACCCTCTGAAACTATCTTCATTGAAGGCACCACATTCAGCCATGTGGAAATCCATCAACCTCATGAAAAAAACTTGCCCAGATAGAAACTGACATTACCCAAGGATATTACCTCCTCATCTGCTTAGCCCTGCCCGAAGCTCAATTTCTTCTTCATGCCAGAATGTGATACTAGCATGTGATGAAAGCCTTCAAAGTGGTTTCTGTGTTTCAGGAAGGGAGCTCTTGGCATGTGTTGTAATATACACCTGTCTGTAAATGAGGGCTTGTACCTCAACAGTCATGAGGATGTTAAACTCAGTGTTCAAACCCAGGCATCCCTTGCCCAAAAGTTGATTTGCCCTTTGATTTGCACTATGTACTTAAAACAAACCATTGTTATAATGTGATAATTACTCTTATGCCTAGTTGCAATCAATTTGCTTTTTTAAACAGAGGCTTTAAAAACTATTATTGCATTTTAATTAAAAAAATTAAAAGATAAAACTAATTGAATGGAGGGTTTGACTTGCAAAAAAAGAGTACAGGTCTATCTCATTCGATTTTAGAGACTGATAATTCCATGAGTCAGATACTATCTTCATTCTGTGCTGATTATCTGCTTCTAATAAGGACTCATTTGGTCCATGAGATTTCTTTAAGATGTAGCAGTTCTCTTTGAAAAATCTGATCCCAAGCTGATATATATAATTTCAGCCAGGAAGCACAAACACCTAGAAAAGTTTGTCTGACAAACACTCTAGTACTGAAGTCGACAGGTTTCCCCATACATAATTTTAGAAGGAACTCTTACATCATTGGCCTTACAAGGGTTAACACTGTGCTCTGTCTTTACGTGTCACTATTATCTATTTGATTCTGGTCTTATGCAATAGATAATCCTTTGGACTGCAGTGCTGTGTTTTATTACTAGATGCCAATGTTTGCTATTATCCTTTTGCCCAGAAGTGCACTCTGTAGTGTCATGCAAAAACATCAACAATAAAAACAGCATATGTATTTTTCCTATGTAGAGAGGACATACATTGGAAAATGGAATACACAAAACCGAAATAAAAAAAATAAGGTAAGCAAGACAGACAGAAAGAGGATAGTGACTGTAGAAATTCACTCTGTATGTATTCTGGAATCATACCTTTAAAATAACCTTTAAAACAATTTCATAACAGAATTTTAAAATGTAAGATGAGCTTACCATCCAGTTTTTCTCCATATTTGTACACTCCACTAGTAAAATGGGGCAAGGAGAATACAAGAGATCCTAGTCCTATCAGGAAAGATCCAACGGCCAGCCATCTAGGCTTGTGTCCTTTTTCACCATAGAAGGATATAAAAAGGCACAACACACAAAAAGCGATGTCATAGCTGGCGGAGATTAACCCAGTGAGGGAACTGTTCAGTTCATAACGTTTTTCAATAGTGGAGATGCTTACATTGATTAATCCATTTACTATAATGCCTAAAAGAAAAAGAGACATACAATTAGAAAATCAAATGAGAAAGTCTGTATCTTTTGTAAATAATTGTTTATTTCTCTATGTGGTAGGCAGGTTTTGGTTGCTTATATTTAATATTTTTCTTCAGAGTCACCAATCATTGTGAAATGAAACACTACCAGACATAAAACATGCATACCTAAAGGAGAAAGATAAAGAAAAAGATGTTACTTTATACGTATGGTTTGTATATCACCTGAAATTTCACTGCTTTGTTGGCAGAGTTTAAATATGCAAAGAAGTGGAGCATTGGCTGCTTAGGAAAAAAGTGGGTGTGTTAAAGAAAAACAAACTTTAACAGAGCACAGAGAGAGCCTTAACAGTCTAGCTAACTGCTGTGAGAGGAATAACAACAAGAAAAGGAAGCTCTGCAGGTGCAGGAAGTCTCCAGAAGAGCCAATCAGGAGACAGCAATGACATAATTTGAAATTGTAGGCAGTCCCTAATCTAGCTATGCTAACTAAAAGGGTGATCTTCAGTTCCTCCCCACAAAGCTGCACTATAGAACCTGCATATTCCAACATGCTTTGCTCTAAAAGTACCCACTAACAAAAAGCTTTATCTGAATGCAGCATCACACGGAAACAGAAAGGAAACAGTTCCACAGGAAATACTTCTCAGTCACTATCATCATGGGTCACTCAGTCTCCATAAGGTGCTAGTCCCTTGCCATTCGACTTCCTGGCAGCTGTTTTGTCCAGGCTATATGGGTAGGGCTGCCAAGTGTGGGCGGGGGGTGGGGAAACCCCCGCTTTGAAGGCCCGATTTCCGCCATGGCGGAATTGGGCCCCGGGGGGAACTCCGCCCCCCAAGGCTTTTCCCCCTGACAATCTGGGCCACGCCCCCAACGTGAGTGACGTCGCACCCCCCTAGTCCAATCTTTTTGAAACATGTGGGTTTTTTTGAGGAGAGGCACCAGATGTTATGCTGAAAATTTGGTGCCTCTACCTAAAGAAACGGCCCCTACAGCCCCAGAATACCGCAGATCAATTCTCCATTATACCCTATAAGGACCAGTCTCCATGGGGTATACTGAAGTGCCCAGCAGACATCCCCCCCACTTTCTGATAACCCTGAAGCAGGGGGGAGGGCCTCCAAACCAGGGGATCCCCTGCCCCCAACTGGGGATTGGCAACCCTAGCAACCGCGTTGTTCTGAAGCAACAGAACAAAGACAAAGACCAGTTTAGGTCCAGTGGCACCATGTTGGTCTTAAAGGTGCCACTGGACTCAAACTTTGTTCAGTCAGTAAAGTTGTACACAGATCTTGTCACTGATATGACTCATTGATTTCTCTCTCCCAAGTATAACAAACTAAGGCATGGGAAGCAACAAGGTGATCTCCCTTCACCCTGATGCTCTCTTTTTAAAAAAAACCCTGCCTCCCAACTGTACATGTGAATGGACAGACTCATGCATAAGAATTCCTGTGATTACATACTATTTGTGCTTCCTTGTGTTGCCAAAGACCTGCTGCTGTCCACTTCACAAGTCATAGGTTCAACAGCCTCTGAAACAGAGCAACTTTCTCCTACATGCCTGCAATGTGGCAAGAATCAGGCTATCAACCTCCTGGAAGGGGCTGGAGATATCCCAGAATTACAACTGATCTCTAGACAACAGAGATCAATTCTCCTGGAGAAAACGGTTGCTCTGGAGGATGGACTCTATGGCATTATACTCATCCCTTTCTCAGACCCTGTCCTCCATAGGTTCCTCCAAAAATCTAGGCAGTTCCCAAGCAGGAGTTCACAACCCTAGGCAATGAAGATTCCTTAGATGAGGTTAACAAATCCAATTTCATCATAATTGAATTGGAGGGAAAGTTACAACTTCAAATGTGTTTTCCAGTGGTATCAATGGGAGGAAAAATAAGCAGTATAAATAAAACAAGTTTTTAAAACAATAAACCTTAAAATTAATGTATAACAAGAATGCTCTAGCATGAACAAGTGAAACTGCTTTATACAGAGACCTGGAGAGTGGTTGCTGGTTAGAAGAAGGTCTTTCCCACTAAATAAAACAAGTTTTTAAAACAATAAACAATAAACATTAATTTTTTAATGTATAACAAAAATGCTCTAGCATGAACAAGTGATACCTGGAGAGTAGTTGCTGGTTAGAAGAAGGTCTTTCCCACACTTGCCACCTGGGAGTCAAAGATTCAATCTGGGTTTTCCACATGTCAAAAATGTGCTCTGCAGTTGAGTAACACACCCTTCCCAACTCAGCTATGCTGCTGCAACCAGTTGTCGTATTATTATTTGAGTTAATCAGTATCATTCCAATAATAATTATTTGGCAACAGAGTTGCATGCAAAATATTAGGAGTTGGCAGTTTCAAAAGTTCAACTATTATACAAGTGACTAATTCCAAGGTGTCATTTTTGTAGATGTGGACAAGCTAGAATTGCAATTGCCTAGGCATGGCCAAATGCCAACTTTGAAAGTCACAGGCTAATTGCTGGAACTTGTCTTTCAGGCCCTCCACCCACAGATACCACACAACACATGTTGTGTGGTAGAGATGTTGGTCATGATTCCTGCATTATAAAAAAATATTTTTTCCACTTAAGTATAGAGAAAGAGATACAATTTCAGTAAAAGTGCTTTTACATTAGACATATTGGTACACACATCCCACTTCTCCGGTAATGCTGGATCAGTGGGATCATGAGCACAGTCTTGAACAGAGGCTCTATTTTATATGCATGGTGAGGGGATCACAGTTGCCATAGGAGGTCCCAACACCCCATGCACCTGATATGCATTCATTCATTGGACAGGTGTATGGTGGACTATGAGTGTACCAGAGATGTGTAGACAGCGCAATGATTGGAGCTTACACACATGAGAATTTATCATCACTGTACACTCATGCAGCCGACATCTATATGGAGGTCAAGTGTGCAGGAGGGTCAGGCCTGTGGCTGTAAGTGTAGTTTCTCCCCACCACCATCATCACTCAGCCACACATAGGTCACCGCAGGCAAATGAAGGGCTACAGACAACTGTCAACCAACCCCTACTTTCCTCATCCTATGCAGAAGCATAAAGGCAAAATATCCCCTGACATAAGGATCTGAAAAAGGAGGATGTTGCTTATAGATTAGGGAAGGCATTTCAGTCAGCAGACATCAGTACTGCTTGATCACAAGTAAATCTAAATGGGAAGGTGATGACAATATTTGCTTTCAAACTTTAGCTAGTCAACCCATGTTATAGCTGTGGCCTGTGGGGGAAGATGCAGTGTCTGGCTCTGAAAGTCATTCCATCCAAAAGAGAAATCAAGTCCAACCATCTTTTCCTTCCACAGAGGGAGACCAGGGACCAGCAACTCAGGAGAAGGATGAAAGATGAAGAGAAAATGGGAAGATCCTCCTCCAAGAATACAACTGTGTGCTTGTGCTGGGGGGAGAATATGAGATCATTCTTCCATCTTTACATTGCCCAGAGTGGCAAAGTTCCCGCTTCTCAGTGGCTCTGTCTCACAACACCTCTGTAATATCTGCTGTTTACAGATCACATTCAGAAGAGTTAATTACATGGGCAGGGGACTGGGCCACAGGTTACCATATAACCCATATGTTTGCCTGTACATAGAATTACCACCATGGCATGGGAGTCATGGGGAAGAGTAAAAATGCTGTTCAGCTGGGTGCATGAACTCACAATATCTTCAAAGCGATCTTCCACAAAGTGGCGAAATGGATGGTTGAATTTGTCACTCCACCCTTCTATCCGTCAAGCGGATCACAGATGACGCAGGGATTCTGCTCTTGTGGTTCTGAGGACAACTCTATAGAGGTATTTATTCTAATGCAATTATCTCGGAGCAACCATGTGTAACCTTCTGTACTTTGAACTGTTACGGGAAATAGGTTATGTTGGCAGTTGCAGCATGTCATGCTGGGTCTGAAGAAAAGTTCTACCTTCAAAAATTCCCTTTTCTACACAATTAATAGAAGAACCCTGTTGTCTACCACATCTAGTTACCCTGAACAGTAAAGGTACAATGATGTTTGATGTAGAGAAGGTATGTGAATTCCACCCCCCCCCCCCCCCCCCCCCCCATTGGATGGAGTCCTGTCTCATTAATAACCCTTCTCTACTTTGGTCACGTTATGAGAAGACAAAGGGTCACTGGAAAAGACAAGAATGCCAGGAAAAGTTGAAGGCAGCAGGAAAAGAGGAAGACCCCGTAGGAGATAGATTGGCTCAATCAAGGAAGCCACAGCCTTCATTTTGCAACACCTGAGAATGGCTGTTAACGACAGGACGTTTTGGAGGACATTAATACACAGGGTCGCCGAAAGTTGGAAGCAACTTGACAGCATTTAACACACATACAGCCAGTATACTGGAATGTAAGAGTCAAAATGCAACTACTAGAAACCCACGGGATGTGAAATGGTATGGTGTGGCCCGGTCTTGTCAGATCTCAGAAGCTAAGCAGGGAGACCACCAAGGAAGACTCTGGAGTCTGCCATGCAAGGGCAAGCCACCTCTGCTTCTCACTCGCTTTGGAAGCCCCTTGCTTGCAACTTGACAGCCCCACACATATATTAGCAGTAATCCACAGTCCACCTTTCCCCTCTCGTGTCATAGGGCATCAGGATCCCTGACCTTGCCTCCCCCCACCCACGGGCTTCGAGGGGGCAAATCAGACTCTCCCTTCCACAGCAAATCCTCCTCCTTCTCCCCCCCCCCCCCCCCCCCTTTAGGCTTTCGCCCGAAAAGATCCCGCCGGCGCTGCTTCTGAGGAGCCCTTTTCCCGCCTCGCCGCCGGGGTCGCGCCTTACCTTGGAAGACGGAGAGGAGGCTGTAGAAGAGCAGGTAGCCCTTGGCGTTGTTGCAGAGCTGGAGGCCGCGGGGCGCGCACCTGCCCCAGCCGCACAGCTCCTCCCGCCGGGGCTCCTCGCCGGGCGAGGGCCGGCTGAGGCCGGGGGCTGCGCGCTGCTCCTCGGGGCTGGGCGGCTCGAAAGCCGGGTTGTCGACGCCATTTTCCTTCATGCCCACA
>NW_015170978.1:42961-75120 GCF_001447785.1 Gekko japonicus | reverse complement strand
CCCCGTCCCCCCGGATGATTTAGACCGGAGGAAAGATACAACAGAACCAGCAGATGTTGCCCGTGTCCATGCTAAATCTCCCATTCGGTCTCCAGTGCCTGCTAGCTTTGGGTCTCTGCCTGTACCCCTCAGCCTGCTTTTCTTGAAATCACTACAATGTACATTGGAAGTGTCAAAGATCCCCCTCCCCCCCACGCACACATACACAGCAGTTAAGTCTATATTTAAACATACTGGACAGGTCAGTTCCACAAAGATAAAGTCCCTGACCATGCCACACTAAATGCAGAGTAAAATACTTTATAAGAGACAGCATTACTACCGTACATACTGCTGCTGGACAATTCGGAGCCCTCTAAGGTGGAATGTTGCAGACCAACTCTTCTGTGACAGTTAAGAATGGCAGTTGGCCATGGCAACCAGGTTTATTCAGACCAAAGTTAAGCTGTGCATCACATTACAGAAGTACTTTCCTTTGAACCTGATCCAACAGTGTTAATACAATAGCACCAATGTCTTCAGATGGCAAAATGAGTGATCTTGGATATGCTTCCTTAACACAGAGTGGTTATCCCTTTGCCCCTTGCGTCACCTTGCTGAATATTACAAGTGCAGTCAGTTGACACAGCTCCCACACACACACACACACACACACACACACACATTACTAGCTGAGGAAAGAAGAAAAACAGGTACCCTCTCTTTCTCTGACTTTCCCCCTTTATAAGGCTGATGCCAGCATGCAAGAAGGGAAGTGACTTCGATAGACGAAACCATTGAGGTATGGAAACATTAAACCCTTTCCCTTCAGCAGCCTGAATATAATTCAGGATCCCCTGAAGCGACTATTAGCATCAAGAGAACAAACTGGGAAAGTCTGGAGAAGTAGCCGTGTCAGTCCTTTGCAGCAAAAATAAACGAGAGTGTTGTGGCTTCCTAAATTTTTTGTTCTGGTATAAACTTAATGTGCTGCTTTATCAGCAAGTATAGGAAGTCACTGGGTTTAGAAGGATGTAATTTACTTTGGGAGTTAAAGCAGTTGGTCTGTGTTGGAAACAGAAACTTGTGCCCCTATGCCATGAGTCAAGAAACAGCAGAGGAAGGGAGTGCAGGGGAGAAACTGCCTCTAACAGTCTGTTTCTTCTCCAAGGCAGCTGAGGCTCTAAAGGACTGGGGAGTAGTCTAAGCCAGCATTGTGTTTGTAGTGGTAAGCAGCTGAAAACTTCTGGGATGCTTACAGACTGCCCATATGAAAGTTTCTTTGCAAGACACAAAGGTAATAGCCCTCCACTGTTGTCTGTGCCCAGCATTGTTGTTGTTCAGTCGCACAGTCGAGTCCGACTCTTCACGACCCCATGGACCAGATCACGCCAGGCCTTCCGGTCTTCCGCCGTCCTCTGAAGTTTGCTCAACTTCATGTCCGTTGCATCTATGACACTGTCTAACCATCTCATCCTTTGCCGTCCCTGTCTTCTTTGACCTTCAATCTTTCCCAGCATCAGGGTCTTCTCCAGTGAGTGCTCCCTTCTCATTTGGTGGCCAAAGTATTTGAGCTTCAGTTTCATTATCTGGCCTTCCAGGGAACAGTCAGGGTTGATTTCTTTTAGGATTGACTGATTTGATCTTTTTGCAGTCCAAGGGACTCTCAAGAGTCTTCTCCAGCACCATAGTTCAAAAGAATCTATTCTTCTGCGCTCGGCCTTCCTTATAGTCCAACTCTCGCAGCCATACATGACTACTGGGAATACCATTGCTTGGACCATGCGTATTTTTGTTGGCAGGGAGATGTCTCTACTTTTTATCATGCTGTTTAGGTTCGCCATCGCTTTCCTCCCATGGAGCAGGCGTCTTTTAATTTCATAGCTGCTGTCACAGTCTGCGGTGATCTGGGATCCCAGGAACGTGAAGTCTGTCACTACTTACACGACTTGCCCTTCTATTTGCCAAGGAGTGATGAGGCCGGATGCCATGACCTTAGTTTTTTTTGATGTTGAGCTTCAAGCCCACTTTTGCGCTCTCCTCCTTTACCCTGAGCATGAGGCTCTTGAGGTCCTCTTCACTTTCTGCCATTAGAATGGTATCGTCTGCATATCTGAGGTTGTTGATCTTTTCCCCAGCAATCTTAATTCCCGCTTGTGATTCATCCAGGCCAGCATTTCGCATGATGTACTCTGCATATATATTAAATAAGCAAGGTGACAATATACATCCTTGTCGTACTCCTTTTCCTATGCTAAACCAATCAGTTGTTCCATATCCAGTTCTAACTGTCGCTTCTTGACCCTTGTACAGGTTTTTCAAGAGACATGTGAGGTGGTCTGGTACTCCCATCTCAAGAGACTTGTGAGGAAGTCTGGTACTCCACAGGATCCTGTTAAGGCCTAACTAGGGCAGAACCTGGGAGTTCCATGATCAAAGTTCCCAAACATTCTTCCTTTTTTAGTAGCAGCCATGTGGATCTCCAGTTTGGATCAGGACCATGGCATGGGGGGAGGCAAGTCTGACACTTTTATCCTGTTCCCACCTCAAACAGGGCTGCTATTTCCCCTATGTTATATACTGAGTTAAACACAGCAGCACTAGCAAGGCCATGTGGCCAAGCACACCTTTGGGTGCTAGAACAATAGAGGAACCATATCCTAGGGCAGACCAACTGGAGTGCCCAAATTTTAAAGTAGACCTATGATGGACTCCTCCGCTGTAAACAGCCTATCACAGGTGTTGGGGTGTGTGTTGGGTGTGGGGTACTGCAGGGATATAAGTGGGGCTCAAACCTCGCTAGGTTGTCTTTTGTTTTGCTTGCTTAATAAACCATAAACTGATCACTACTCAATGCCCCCGAACTCAGTACTTTACACTGGAGACGAAAGTGGGATCCCGATGAGCGAACCTGACTCCAACTCAAGCACCGCATCGCACACCGCTCCCCAGGACATCACGCCTCACATCGCTCTGAGAGTCATGGCTACCACTCTGGGAAACATCATGGCATTTGACCCTGCTCACCCTGAGTTCTGGGAAGCATGGGTAGAACAGCTCACGTACTTCATCCTCTACCAAAAAGTCGCCAGTGCCAGCAAGGAAAAGGCTCTGCTCCTGAGTACATGTGGCATCTCCACGGTACAGCTCGTCCAGGGCCTCATCACTCCCAAGAAGCTGGACGTGGTAACATACAATGAGCTAATGAAGGCTCTGACATTATTTTGTGCCAAAACCGACCAAGATGGCTAAGTGTATGGACTTTGTGGCACGCTCCCAGAGGTCCGGAGAAGCGGTTGCCGTCTTCATGGCTGAACTCCACAGGCTGGTCATCGACTGCAAGTTTCTGGTGGTCGAGGATGTTCTGCTAACCCAGTTCGTCTGGGGCGTCTGGGACCCAAAGCTCCGTCGCAAACTCATCGGAACTGACAAGCTCACGTTGACGAAGGCCCTCTGCCTGGCTGCAGCTTTTGAGGAGTCGCATCAGGATCGCCAGTCTATCTCCACGCACCAGACTTCCACCGCAGCAGCCTCAGACACATCGGATGAAGAAGACATGCTACAGGTATGCTGCCCGGCCCGCAAAGATTCAAAACCAACCCCTTCTTCAACCAACACACAAGCGGCTTGCGCCAGCTGCAGGAAAGCGCATGAACGCCGGACTTGCTGTCTCCGCAATGCGGTGTGCCGAACCTGTGGGAAATGCCCACATCTCCCATATCTGCAGATCCCGAGGGAACTGGCATCGCCCAACCATGCACCAGGAAACAGCAGAGCTTCACAATGTCCACCATCATCAGGTACATTACTTGCCCCAGGATGCCCCCGACAAAATAAAAGTGACTGTGACGATTGAGGAGGCCCTGTGCGAAAAGGAATTGGACATGGGATCCTCCCTGTCCATCGTCTCAGCAGAGACCCTATGAGGCGTCTGCCCGCAGGGTGGTCCACCGCTTGTAAACACCGCTCAGACTAAGGGACTTTCAAAAGAACCCGGTGGCCATTAAGGGGGTGGGCAAGTTCCGGGTGCAGTACAAAGACTTTAATGGACTGTTAGACCTAGTGGGGGTGGAGTGCCGACTCACCAGCCTCCTAGGACTAGCATGGTTCAAAGCCCTGGGATTCGCAGTGACCGGGGTGCACCACATCTGAGCCATGGACTTTAACATGGTGTGTGATGAGTTCTTGGCTGTGTTTTAGGGAACGCTTGGCCAATACACTGGCCCTCCGGTCACCCTCGCCCTTAACCTCGTGGTGTGCCCTATCCGCATGAAGGCCAGGCAAGCTCCGTTCACGCTTTAACCCAAGATAGACGCGGAGCTGGACCACCTCGTGGCCCAGGGGGTGTTGGAACTGGTCCCCCATGCACTGTGGGAAACCCCCATCATCACACCTGTGAAGCCCAACGGGGATGTCAGGATATGTGCAGGCTATAAATGCACTATTAACACGCCCCTGCAGGACCATGCTTATCCTGTCCCTGTCATCAGCCATGTCTTGGCCTCCTTGGCAGGCACCTAGGTCTTTGGAAGCTAGATCTGGCACAGGCATACCAACAGCTCCCCGTTGATGATGCCACCACCAAGGCACAAACCATAATGAGACATAGAGGTGTGTTCTGGGTGCAGAGGCTGCAGTTTGGGGTCAGCGTGGCCCCGGGGATCTTCCAGAACCTCATGGACTGTTTGCTTAAAGGTATCCCTGGAGTCCAGCCCTTCTTTGATGATGTTCTGATCATGGCGCCCATGGCTGAGGTCTTCATGGAATATCTGTGTGCCGTCCTACATTGCTTCAACGCAGCTGGGCTGAAGGTAAAGTGGGAGAAGTGCCTCCTGGGAGTCCCGCGGGTTTAGTTCCTGGGGTTTGCAGTCGACACGCAGGGCATCCACCCCACACCCGACAAGGTCCGCGCCATCGTTGATGAACCTACCCCCTCTTCTAAGGCAGAACTGCAGGCTTTCCTGGGTCTGCTGAATTTTTATCATTCATTCCTGCCGAACAAGGTGGCCGTCGCCGAGCCCCTACACTGCCTTCTCGACAAGCATGCCCCGTGGATCTGGGGCCCGAAGCACGCCACCGCATTCTGGGCAGTCAAGGAACTCCTGACCTCCAACGACGTCCTTGCTCACTTCAACGTGTCCCTCCCGGTCGTCCCCGCGTGCGATGCCTCTCCTTATGGGGTCGGGGCTGTGCTGGGGCACCAACTGCCAGATGGTCATGAGGTTCCAATTGCATACTATTCTCGCACCTTGTCACCAGCGGAACGCAACTATGCTCAGATTAACAAAGAGGCTCTGGCAATCATTGCAGGGGTGCGGAAATTTCATGACTATCTGTATGGTCGCCCTTTTACCATTGTTATGTCCAGCTGTTCCTTTTGGGCTTCTTTACCTTTCCTTTTTTTGTGCTTCTTTTACTTTTCCCTCGTCCAGGTTTTAAACATTGAGTATGTTCTTTCAGGTGGCTTCCTTTAAATCTTGGTTGTTTCCCTTTGAGTTCTACTTTGTCTTTTAGTATCTCCACTTCCTCCTCTCCTCTTTCTTCCTCAGCGCTTTCCTTTTTCTCTATCTTTTCCTCCTCTCCATGGGGCATATTCTCTTTATCACATTCTTGTTTTTCCACTCTCTTAGAATCTGTCAATAAGCCATAATCCTTTTTTATCTCCACAAATGCCTCCTGGACTCCTCTCCGCACCGCCTCTTTTATCGCTCTGATAAATCTCTCCGTTTCTGTCTCTCCCCTTTCAGGCTCTCCTGCTCCTTTCTCCGTCTTTCCTTCTATTTGCTCCATTTCTCTCAAACAGCACGGAGCCTCTATCAACAATAACTTCCCCCAAATCTCTCCCCGTTCACACAGTCAAGTTCCACTCACAGTTTCTCTTAACTTTTCTTGCCTCCTCCAAAATAATTATTTGTAAGTCCGTCCCTTTCAGTTTGCCGGCCGCTTTTGTTTACCTGTTTGGGCTTTGTCCTCTGGAGGTCTCATCCGTTATCTCAGCTGAAAGTAATTTTGTGCCTCGATATTTCTACTTGCTCTTGAGTTCAATCCTTGTCTCTTCTTGCGTTTGCATTACAAACAAGTCTCTTTTTTTTTCACCCGTGCAGTTTTAAAAACTCCGGCGGCTGCGGCTTTGCAAAGTCATGGCAGCCATGTTTTGCTCCGTCGTCAGTCTCTGCTTCTGGGGCGTTTTCTGGACACCCCCCGCATTGCCGATTGCGGGGGGGCCAAAAAATAAAGCCCCTTGCTCCAGCAGTCCATACCAGGTCCGCTGGTCGGGGTTCCCCGGCAATCGGAGCCCCCGAAAGAAGACTGACGCGTTCGGGCGGCTCAGCGTTCGCTAGAGCACGTCCGTCGTCGCGCCATGCCGGAAGTGCTCCCAGGCACCTAGGTCTTTGGAAGCTAGAGCTGGCACAGGCATACCAACAGCTCCCTGTTGATGATGTCACCACCAAGGCACAAACCATAATGAGACATAGAGGTGTGTTCTGGGTGCAGAGGCTGCAGTTTGGGGTCAGCGTGGCCCCGGGGATCTTCCAGAACCTCATGGACTGTTTGCTTAAAGGTATCCCTGGAGTCCAGCCCTTCTTTGATGATGTTCTGATCATGGCACCCATGGCTGAGGTCTTCATGGAATATCTGTGCGCCGTCCTACATCGCTTCAACGCAGCTGGGCTGAAGGTAAAGCAGGAGAAGTGCCTCCTGGGAGTCCCGTGGGTTGAGTTCCTGGGGTTTGCAGTCGACACGCAGGGCATCCACCCCACACCCGACAAGGTCCGCGCCATCGTTGATGAACCTACCCCCTCTTCTAAGGCAGAACTGCAGGCTTTCCTGGGTCTGCTGAATTTTTATCATTCATTCCTGCCGAACAAGGTGGCCGTCGCCGAGCCCCTACACTGCCTTCTCGACAAGCATGCCCCGTGGATCTGGGGCCCGAAGCACGCCACCGCATTCTGGGCAGTCAAGGAACTCCTGACCTCCAACGACGTCCTTGCTCACTTCAACGTGTCCCTCCCGGTCGTCCCCGCGTGCGATGCCTCTCCTTATGGGGTCGGGGCTGTGCTGGGGCACCAACTGCCAGATGGTCATGAGGTTCCAATTGCATACTATTCTCGCACCTTGTCACCAGCGGAACGCAACTATGCTCAGATTAACAAAGAGGCTCTGGCAATCATTGCAGGGGTGCGGAAATTTCATGACTATCTGTATGGTCGCCCTTTTACCATTGTTATGGACCACACGCCACTGTTGGGACTGTTGGCCCCGGACAGGCAAACGCCGCAGATGCTGTCACCCAGAGTGCTCCCGTGGTCCATTTTTCTTGCCGGTTACACCTATGCGCTTATCCACCAGCCTGGTAAAGCGAGGGGCTATGCGGACACTCTCAGCTGCCTCCCGCTACCATCCTCCGACCCGGCCCCTGCGCACCAGATCCTGCTGATTGAAGACCTCCCTGACCGGCCCATCCAGGAAGCCAAAGTCTCCCACCACACCGCCCGTGACCAGGTCCTCTCCCATGTTCTGGATTGGGTGGGGAGGGGATGGCCTGCCGGCCAATTGGGCACAGAATTCGCTGCTTTCGTTTCCTGGCGTGACAAGCTATCGGTGCACAAGGGCTGCCTGTTATGGGGAAGCAGAGTGGTCATGCCCACTCCCCTTCACCAGCGGGTACTCACAGCTCTGCATGAGACCCACCCGGGGATCGTGCGCATGAAGGCTTCAGCCCGTAGTTATGTGTGGTGGCCAGGAATGAATGGGGAGATAGAGGACTGCGTGAAGCGCTGCCGAACATGCCAAGAGTTGCAACCAGAGCCACCCAGGGCCCCAGTGCGACCCTGGGAATCCACGCACAAGCCATGGGCCCACCTACACCTAGATTTTGTGGGCCCCTGCTAGGGACAATTATTTTTCATCCTGGTAGACTTGTATACCAAATGGCTAGAGGTTGTTCTGGTCCCCACCACGGTGTCGCATGCTGCCATCCGCGCCATGTGGAGGATCTTCAGTACATACAGCATTCCTGACACTTTGGTATCCGACAACGGGACTGCTTTTACTTCGGACAAGTTCCAGGAGTTCATGCACTACTACGGGATTAGACACATCTGCTCAGCTCCCTTTCACCCGGTAACGAACAGTCAGGCAGAAAGGATGGTGAAGACAACCTAAGAGTCCCTGCACTGCACCGCACAAGGGGACTAGAACCACTGGTTAGCAGCCTTTCTCTTCGGCCAAAGGATGACCCCGCACACTTCCACCAGCCACAGCCCAGCGGAATTATTGATGGGTAGGTGCCTCACAACCCGGCTGGATTGCCTACACCCCGATCGGGCCCCCAGTCACACCTTGGCCCCAGAGCGCCAGGACGCCCCATGCGGGTTCTTCCCAGAGGACTTCGTGTATGCGAAGAACTTCTCTCAGGGCCCAGCATGGATCCTGGCCAGGGTCGTGAGGGTGACGGGACCAGGGCCGGCTCACCCATTAGGCGAACTAGGCATTTGCCTAGAGCGCCGGGCCCTGGATGGGGCGCCGCGCCGAACTGTGCCTCCCCCCCAAAAAATGTCAAAGTTGGAGGCCAGGGTGGGCTGGTTGCGGCAGCCCTGCTCAGTGCCCGGGCACTTCTCTCCCCCCCCTCCTCATTCTCCTCCTGCCTCCTCCGAAGGAGTACCTGTGGCCGCTGGTTCCCAAGGAGCCTCTGGCATCCAGGCAGTGGCAATGGCGGCGGCTGAGCAGGTCCTCTGGTGCATGTCAGGCACCCACCTCCTGATGCAGTCTGCCCCCTCTTCCTCCTCCTCCCGCAGGGTGCCGCCACGCTCAAGGCTGGCACCGAACGGAGCCAAGCTGGCAACTCCGGGGCTCAGTGGGGGGGGAAGTGCAGGAGAGAGGAAGAGACCGCTGCCGCGCCACCACCGTTGCCTGGAGCACAGAGACAGACCGGAGGGGAGTGTGTGAGCAAGAAAGGAGCTGCTTCCCGGCTCTTCCGCCAGACTTGGCTTCTCCCCCCTGTGGCAGTCATTGCCGCTGCTGCTCTGCTGTCACCCAGAGGCTCAGGAGCTACACGCGACTCAGCAGCCTCCCTCCAGTGCCAGGGGGCCAAGGATGGAGAGGGAGCACCTGGAGCACCAAAGGAGCCGGAGGGAGCAAGAGGTGAGTGGGGCTTCATCTGCGCCGGGGAAGGCGACCGGTAGGAGATGATGGGCAAGGAGGCGGCCAGCTGGGAAGGTCTCCAGGCCCCACCAGGAGGTTGGCATTTGCACCTCACCTAGGGCACAGAAACACCTTGGGCCGGCCCTGGACGGGACCTCTATCGTACGAAGTCTCTATGGAAGAGGGCCAGTTGCTCCAGAGGCACGTGGACCAGCTGCACAGGTGTCTACTTCCCGTGGACCCAGCAGAGGGTACAGACCTCAAGGAAAGTGACGAGGAGTTCCAGACCCCCGGGGAACAAGAGCCTGAGGGCGATGTGCCAGCCCTCAGAGAGCAGCAGGTACCCAGCACGCAATTCCCCAAGAGAGCCAGCCAAGCACAGGACCAAGCAACACCAGGGGAGGCCGTTCCAGGGCCTGCCCCGACCCTTTCACCAGAAAGGGCAGCAGAACCCCCGACGCGAGCCGAGGGCTCTCAGTGCCACAGATGGAGCCTCACCGCTTGACTTGTGAGCAAAGATGACCGGCGTATCTCAGAGACTATGTAAGCTAGTGCCTCCGGACTATGGGGGGAGGGGTGTTATATACTGAGTTAACCACAGCAGCACTAGCCAGGCCATGCGGCCAAGCACACCTTTGGGTGTTAGAACAATAGAGGAATCAGATCCTAGGGCAGACCAATTGGAGTGCCCGGATTCTAGCGTAGACCTATGATGGACTCCTCCACTGTAAATAGCCTATCACGGGTGTTGGGGGGGGTGTTGGGTGTGGGGTACCGCAGGGATATAAGCAGGGTTTGGACCGCGCTAGTTTGTCTTTCGTTTTGATTGCTTAATAAACCATGAGCTGATCACTACTCAATGCCTCCGAACTCAGTACTTTACACCTTATTGTGGGAAACATACAGATACCTGTATGTTGCCCATATGTTTCTCTACTGGGGTAAATAGAATCTCTATGGGACAACAGTGCCAGGTGCTTATTCCTCCTGACACTCCTTTATGCAGGGCAAAATTAGGTTCGCCTCATGGTCCTGACCAAATTTTTATCCTCTTTGTCATTGGCCAGAACTGAAGGCTACAAAGCCAGAAACAAGTTCAGCTGAGCCATTCTTGCATCATGTGGTGTATAAATAACTCACCCGGGCACTAAATTTGTAGTTTTTAATGAACTGCCGAATTATAGCCACTACCTGCCCAGGCCTGTAGCTACAGTGGGGCATTTCAGGGCCTGGCCCCCCAACTTCCAGCCCCCCCCCAGCTCTCTGGGCTGCATTGAGGACTCCCCACTGCCTCCCGTTCCTCAAGCACAGCTTACCTACCCACATAGGCAGGCAGAGTGCAAATACCGCAAAAGTGAGTTTTGTGACATCAGTGCCCCCTGATTTATTTAAAGGCCCCCCAAATTACAAAATCCTGGCTACAGGCCTGTGCCTGCCCCCAAATTATGTCTTTGTAGAAGCCAAAAATGAGAGATCATGGGAGGAAGTAGAAATCCAACAACAACATCCGTGACAAAAATAACGAGTCAATAAAGATATGTTGCAAAATCATTTACTGTAGTAATTCTATAGAAAATTCTCTTCTATTATCGCTCACATGCTAACGAATGCTGCGGAATGTAAACAATTTGTTTCACAGTATTTGCTTCATCTGAGCATGTAGCAATCACAATTCTTATCAATTACTACTTATCAACTCTTGAAGGAAACATTCCATGTTGACAAAACCCAAGGTCTTCACAATTATGTCTTTGGCTGTTCAGTGTCTGTGGGGACTCACATAGTATGCCATACTTTTAAAAGCCATTTTGACTTTTTTCATTTGTCACATTTTGTATTCCATTTCAATCAATATTAATATCCTTTATCATTACTTCCCATTCAAGTACTAATTAAGCCTGACTTTGCTTAGCTTCCTAGATCAGACAAGATAGGACATGTTCAGTGTTGTACGGCCATAGGCCTTTATCATTACCTTGGTATTCCTTCCTTTTTCTCCTGCATGACATATTTTAGTTGTGATCTCTTGAAAGATAGGAGGAAATGCAGGACACCAGATTACAAAGCACAGCCTAACAGATGACAGCTAAACAAGGAGTTGGCCGTATTCCTTTCTTGAAAGAAAGGAACTCTGCATGTTTAACCTGGGAGCCGGAATTTTTGTAATCAAATGTTACAACCTGCAGCAAAAAAATGCCTGTCGTCATTATTTCTAATAGCAGTACTGGGGTACAACACTGTTACACTTTATGCATAATTGGATAACTTTGCAGGTATGCAGAGAAATCTTACTATATACATTTAAAAAACCAGAAAGGAATGGAGTGTGCTTATTGTTCTTGGGGAGGTAGGGGATTTTGAGAGCAGTTGAGGGTGGATTCACACAACTCAAAGTCCTTGTGACCACCACAGTGATTTTGGATCACATATGCTGTGGGAGTTCCATACTTCCCAGGCTTGTAGTGGCCTTATTCTCTTTGGAATCATTTTGCATGTGGAGAAGGGGCCACAGTCTTCCGCACGCACATTTTGTTGCAATATTATAAGTTTCCCAGTGACGAGTAAGCCTTTGGATTAGTACATTTGTACGTAACTCAGACCTCTCCATGGATCCTCCAGAAGGGCTATGCATTCTTTTTATTTGTTTCTTAATTCAGTTTCATCTGAGAGTTGGAATATTAACGAGGCACTTATTTCCCTAATGAAGGAGGTAGAAGGGAATCTCAGTGCAGTGAAAAAAGGTAACCGATAATTTGCTTGGGAACAGACGTATTCACTTGCACCCTCTCACCCCTCCCTCATTCTAAAGGTAATAACAATGTCTCAGTTAATTGAACAAAGTTTGAGCCCAGTGGCACCTTTAAAACCAACAAAATTTTATTCAAAGTATACGCTTTCGTGTGCACACACACTTCTTCAGATACAATGAAATGGAAGTTACCAGTCCATACATAGAGGTAGAGGGTGTGCAGTAAATTAACATGCATCATAATGGAGATGTTTAACAGATTCAAGGACCAGACAGGAATCACAAGCTTAGTTTAGAAATATGTCAAAATCGGAGACTGATGGGCAGATTTATTTTATTTATTTTATTTATACCCTGCCCTCCCCACCAAAGACGGACTCAGGGCAGAGAGCCAGTTTGGTGTAGTGGTTAAGTGTGCGGACTCTAATCTGGGAGAACCGGGTTTGATTCCACACTCCTCCACTTGCACCTGCTGATGTGACCTTGGGTCAGTCACAAGCTCTGGCACAGCTGTTCCTGAAAGAGCAGTTTGTGTCAGAGTTCTCTCAGCCCCACCCACCTCACAGGGTGCCTGTTGTGGGGAGGGGAAGGGAAAGGAGTTTGTAAGCCACTCTGAGACTCCAAGTGAAGGGCGGGGTATAAATCCAATCTCTTCTTCTTCTTACAGATTTTCCATAAAAATACAATTAAAACTTGTCATAATACATAATCATAACAATAAAATACCAATAACTTAAAATACAATTAAAAAGCTGGAATATTATCAAGAGAACGGGAGCGCGTTGTTTATAATATGCCTTAGGTGACCATATAATTCCCATACACAGTTTGGTCACTTTGTTGTACAGTGGGTACAACTGTACAACTGGCTAAGGCCAGAACGCAGGCTGCAAGGTGCTAAAGTGAAGGTGGTAAAGCCAGGGCACAGGGACACTGTGGCTCCTTAGTGAAATGCCTGGTGGAAGAGCTCCGTCTTGCAGGCCCTGCAGAGCTGTATGGTCCCGCAGGGCCCTGATCTCTTCTGGGAGCTCATTCCACCAGGATGGAGCCACCACCGAGAAGGCCCTGGCCCTGGTTGTTGCCAGCCTAGCATCCTTGGGGCCTGGAAGGGTCAACCAATTTTGCACCCCTGAACATAGTGCTCTCCAGGGAACATGTGGGGAAAGGTGGTCCCTCAGGTATGGTGGACCCTGACCATATAGGACTTTAAAGATTAAAACCAGCACCTTGAAACAAGTCTGGTATGCTATCGGCAACCAGTGCAGTGCCTTCAGTACTGGCTGGATGTGCTCCCGCATGGGGATACTCAGCAGCCTGGCTGCCGCATTCTGCACTAGTTGCAGCTTCTGGATTTGAGACAAGAGCAGTCCCATGTTGAGAGCGTTACAGTAGTCCAACCTCGAGGTGACCATCGCATGAATCACTTTTGCCAAGTTGTTGCATTCGAGGAAGGGAATCAACTGCCTAATCAGCTGAAGATTATAAAAGGCTAACCTGGCAGTGGCTGCCACTTGGGCTGCCATTGATAAGGGGGCATCCAGTAATACTCCCAGACTCCTAACCCTGGCACTGGTACCAGTCAGGCCCGTAGCTAATGTGGGGCCCGCCCCCCCCGCTGTTTTTGTGGGAGCCCTCCCCCGATCCTCAGCTCCCCCTCCCTCCCTCTGGCCCCCTCACCTCCTGATCGATCTGGGCCAGCATCTCCCCGTTGGAGCTCATCTGCGATGAGCTGAGTCTCTTTAGGACCCAGAAGCAACCGGTGGTTGACTGAGTCACACACACATTGGTCGGATTGCAGCAGTTAGCTCCTCCTGTTGTATTTTCTGCTCCAGGCTCATGGGCTCAGGGAAGGAGTGAGGGAGGAGTAATGTCAATAAAGGTGTGTGTGTGTGTGTGAGGGAGGGAGGGAGGGAGGGAGCTTGATCCCTGCTCTCCTTTTTTTAAAAAACATGGCAGCTTTTCTAGACCTTTTAGTGTCTATTAACATTGCGATTCTGGCTCACCTCAGAGGAAGGCTCTAGTGGGGGCTGTGTGGGTGCATGCCAGGCAGACCCTCCCTTGCCCTGGAGCCTTTGATGTAATTAGCTGGTGGGCCCCCCAAGGCCCCCTCCCACAAAAACACCTAGCTATGGGGCTGGTACCAGCTGTGCCCCATCGAAGGTCGGGAGTGGGATCCCTAACCTTGGCCCACTCCGACTCAGGCACAGGACCTCTGTCTTCATCAGATTCAATTTCAATTGGCTCAGTCTAAGCCAACCAGCCACAGCTTGCAATGCCCGGTCTCGATCTCCTGTGTAGAGTCAGACCAGCTGCCCAACAACAGATAGAGCTGGGTGTCATCCGCATACTGGTGACACCCAAGCCCATGCCTTTGGGCAATCTGGGCAAGGGGGCACATGTAGATGTTAAATAACATGGGGAAAAGTACTGCCCCTTGGGGCACCCCACAGATAAGTGGGTGCCTTCGGGACAGCTGTTCCCTTAGTGCCACCCTTTGTCCCCGACCCTGAAGAAAGGATGCGACCCATTTCAAGGCAAGCCCCTGGACTCCCGTGTCGGCAAGGCGGTGGATCAGTAGCTGGCGGCTGACCATGTTAAACCTGCCGACAAGTCTAACAACAACACTGCCAATCCACCTTGATCCAGAGGCCTCCGAAGGTCATCCATGAGGGCAACCAGTGCTGTCTCTGTTCCATGTCCCAGGCGGAAGCCGGACTGGAAGGAATCTAAGATGGAAGCATCATCCAAAAAGCTCTGTAACTGGACTGCTACAGCCCTCTCAATTAACTTGCCCAAATAGGGCAAGGTGGAAACCGGCCAGTAGTTAGCCAATTCAGCTAGATCCAATGATGGTTTTTTCAAGAGGAGACGAACCATGGCTTCCTTAAGTGTCCTAGGGAACAAGCCCTCCAAGAAGGACTTGTTAATAATCTCCCTTAGGGCACCTTGAAACCCCTCGTGACCTAGTTTAATGAGCTATGACGGGCACAGATCAAGGAGGCATGTGGTAGGGCATACAGTTAAGAGCAGTTTGTCAACTTCCTCTAGACTGAGTGGACTGAAATAATTCAAAACCAGACAAGAAGATGTGCATGGGGCCTCAAGTTCACTCACTGTTTCAACTGTGGCAAGGAGGTCATGGATTACCTGCGAAATAGCTTGCAAAAACCTCACAGCCAATGTCCAGTTCCCTAGCGTTTGACCTGCCTTGTGGCAGAGTCATCAAAGACCTAATCATTCTAAAGAATTGGGCTGGGCATGAGCTCACAGACACAATCGAGGCTGCGTAGTACTCTTTCTTTGCAGCTTTGACAGCCATCTCATAGAATCTCATAATGTTGTATTCTTTATTGTGGAACGCTGGAAGTAATTAACTGAGACCCTGCCATTATGCTCCATTCGTCTCCTCTCAAACATGGAGGCGACCTTACAGCATCTTCTTTGAAGTGGGGTGATTGGCTGTGTGGAGTTATCTCCCCTGTCCCCAGACCAGAGAAATACATTGCAGTCTACCATTCCAAATTACATTACATTAAAATGTACTATTCTAATCTATTATACCAAATAAGAAATAAAATCAAGAGGACATATGGCCCTATGTTTTCCCCATGCCAGCCCATCTATTTCCTAGCTTGATTTTTTTTTCTCTTTTGCCTTGTTTTCCTGGAATTTGATCTGTTGAAATGGTGACCGTATAACTGAGTTTGTTATTCCATCCCAGGTATAAACTTCATCAAAGAATACATCAGCATCCCCAATTACCCCCCCCCCAGGAGATATTTTCCAACTCAACTGGAAAATCTCCCCAATCCACTGTTATGTATTGGGACTGAAACATTCCAGGACTGTTCTACCAGAGATGGGCTGAGCTTGGAGCCCAAGAGCAATAGCCCACCAGGACTCTGGAAGTAACCAGTCAAGAAGTAATGTTATGTAAATAGCCTATTGTTGGGAGTGGGGGGTGTTTGGGTGTGGCAATTGCATCTTATTTAAAAAGGGTTGCTGCCCTGGAGTTTTGTCTTGTTCTTGCTGAAATCACTAATAAAGTAGAGCTGATCACTAGACTTGGGGTCTGCTCATCCATGGAACCCACTATTTATTTATTTTATTTATTTAACATTCAATTTCTATACCGCTCAATCCCGGTGGCTCTGAGCGGTTTACAGGGATTAGTACATTCCCATCTAGGGCCACATATGCAGGGACGGTGAATGCCTACCAGGCACCCCGCCGGCGTGTGTTCTTCTTTTGTCTGTGGCTTCCTTACGGTGGGCTCTGTCTCGGCTCAGCTTGGCTCTGCAGCGGCTCCTTCTGGGGAAGCTCCCATACTCCACGGCTGACGACTTTTTGCTACAATGGCCTCCGTCCAATTGGTTCCGGCTGTGCTGCGCGCCGCCTCATCGCGCTTCTGGGCCAATCCCCACCCGGAACGATCGCTGCCTGGTGTTGAATCGCTGCCATGTTTTTCCGCCACCGTCGCCAGCACCGCTGCTCCTTCTTGCTGCCAACACCATTACTCTTCCTTGCCACCACTACACCAGAAGGCGGGTGCCCCCCTGCACCTAGGGCAGGTACCCATTTATCTACTTGCTAGGTAGGCTTTCGAACCGCTGGGTAGGCGGTTTAACATCCACCAATAAGGTTTTGGCTCCAATTCAATCTGTTTTGAGGAGCATCATATTTCTCCTGCTATCTTAACACATGGGGGTACAGAAACAGCCCTGAGAACCCCAGCCCTTTGTTCTGGCCATTGGGTCCCATCTCAATACTGGGCTCCAGCAACTGGCTCCAAACTCCCATAAAGTAATATGAAGTGGGAATGTGCGTGTGACTCTGCATTGGCCCCGTCATTCAACAAGGCACCCCCGATGACTGTGCTCCACTTTTCTATCCCACTCTTGCCAATGCTGCTTTTCCCTTTCCTCCAACTAACCTTCCTAGACCATTTGCCAGAAAAGGCTTGTATGTTCTTCCTCCACTTTACTCCCCCCCACCTTTCTTTATTCTAGTAACATTGCTTAGGTCAAAACTTAGTAGAGGTTAAGATTTATAGAACTTTTATTTAGCATGTGTGTGTGTTCCTACCTCTGTACTCAAATTACTAATTCCCTTTGCTATTTGTTCTCTTAATAATTTTATTATACGGCTAAGATTGCATCCGCTAGCTCACACCCAGCCCAATTGTTTAAAACGATTCTATCCATTACTACTCTGACTCAGACTAAACTATAGGGAATTGGATATTGGCTGCGAGGCTTTTGCGAGCTATTTTGCGGATAAAGTCTTGTCGCTCTGCCATGACCTCCCTGCTACGGTTGATACAGTGAATGGACTTGAGGCTCCATGCACGTCTCCTTGTCATATTATGGATTATTTCAGCCTGCTCAGGCTTGAGGAAGTCAACAAATTGCTCTTAACTGTACATCCTACCACGAGCTCCCTCGACCCATGCCCTTTGTGGCTAATTAAAGCCGGCCACGAGGGGCTTCGAGGTGCACTGCGGGAGATAATCAACAGGTCCCTCAATGAGGGGCTGTTCCTGGAGGCACTTAAGGAAGCAGTGGTGCGCCCTCTCCTGAAAAAGCCATGCTTGGATCCGGCCAAATTGGCCAACTATCAGCTGGTTTCCAACTTGCCCTATCTGGGCAAGATAATAGAGAGGGCAGTGGCAAATCAGTTACAGGGGTTTTTGGATTACGCTTCCGTATTAGATCCCTTCCACTCCGGTTTCCTCCCGGGTCATGGTACAGAGACGCTACTGGTCGCCCTCATGGATGACCTCTGGAGGCATCTGGATTGAGGTGGAATGGCAGTGCTGTTGCTGTTAGACCTGTCGGCTGCTTTCGACACAGTTGACCATCAGCTACTGATCCGCCACCTTGCCAACATTGGAGTGCAGGGACTGGCCTTGCAGTGGCTTGTTTCCTTTCTCCAAGGTCGGGGACAAAGAGTGGCGCTAAGGGATCAACTGTTCCGAAGGCAACCACTAGAATGTGGAGTGCCCCAATGGGCAGTGTTGTTCCCAATGCTCTTTAACATTTTCATGCGCCCTCTTGCCCAGATTGCATGGAGGCACGGGCTGGGTTGTCAACAGTATGCTGATGACACCCAGCTCTTTCTGTTGTTGGGCGGACAGTCCGACTCTAAACCAGAAGATCTAGACCGGGCATTGCAAGCTGTGGCTGGTTGGCTTAGGCTGAGCCGGCTGAAATTGAATCCAACGAAGATGGAGGTCCTGTGCCTGAGCTGGGTTGGCCCAGGGGTAGGGATCCAACTCCCAGCCTTCGATGGGACACCATTGGTGCCAGCGCCAGAGGTTAGGAGCTTGGGAGTGCTCCTGGACATCTCCTTATCAATGGAGGCCCAGGTAGTAGCCACTGCCAAGTTGGCCTTTTATCATCTCAGGCTGATCAGGCAGTTGGTTCCCCTCCTCGAATGCAACGACTTGCCAACAGTGATCCACGCGATGGTCACCTCGAGACTGGATCACTGTAATGCCCTCTACATGGGGCTGCCCTTGTCCCAAATTCAGAAGCTGCAGCTAGTGCAGAATGCAGTGGCAAGGCTGTTGTTGTGTCTTCCCATGCGGGAACACACCCAGCCCGCCTTAAAGGCACTGCACTGGCTGCCTATAGCATACCAGATTTGGTTCAAGGTGCTGGTTATTACCTTTAAAGCCCTTTATGGCCAGGGACCTGCATACCTGAAGGACCGCCTTTCCCCATATGTTCCCCAGAGAGCACTGCGATCGGGGACCTGGAATCGGCTGGTCCTCCCAACTATCAAGGAGGCCAGGCTAGTGACAACAAGGGCTAGGGCTTTCTCAGTGGTGGCTCCACTCTGGTGGAATGAGCTCCCGGAGGAGATCAGGGCTCTGCGGAACCTGTTACAGTTCTGCAGGGCCTGTAAAACAGAACTCTTCTGTCAGGCCTTTGGAGCCACCACCACCACTGCCACCACTGACATCTGACAGTTTATGGAAAGTGAACCCTACCCCCTGGGGTCACCACTTACAGCCCGACTCAAGTGCCTGGACACCTGAAGGAGATTAAGAAGCTGACTGTACGCTGAAGAATCAAATGCTAGCACTTTAATATGTTGTTATACTCATGGTTTTAAATTTACATTTGATTGGATTTTATATTGTATATTGTATTATTATATTGTATTCTTATATTGTTGTGTAAGCTGCCCTGAGCCAGCCTTGCTGGGAGGGCAGGGTAAAAATGTAATCATCATCATCATCATCATCATCATCATCATCATCATCATCATCATCTCTTAACGTTGAACACATGCGTGTTAGATGAAATCATGGACCCTGGTATACACTTGGCAAAACATCCCAATAATTATTGCCCTGAGCATATGCTTGTGTAGGCTCCTGACGTGTTAATAGGGGACGCTCCAGTAGTCGGGGTATAGTTAACAGCTCCATGGGGCCCTTTTAGGTCAGGATAAAGGGATGGGGAGAGGTAAAAGCCCATTCTCCATGCATGTCACACTCCCAAGCTGCTGGTCACAGGCCTGTTGTCAGTGTTCCTGGCCACAGGCCTGTTGTCAGTGTTCCCTGACACATCTCAGGAACACTCCGTATAAGCCACATTGCTTCTCCCACATACAAGCCATCCACCTGCATTTCATAATGACTTAGAGCAAATTCTGCATCAAGAATAGTGTAGAGTTGGAAAGTTTCAAAACCAAAAGTGTATTTTTTCTGTTGTTAAAATGTAGGTTTCCTTCTTACAGATTTTGAATTTTCTTAGAGTCGGATTCATAAAGCCTTGCTTGTAAGAAATTGATTTTTCCCCATAACCAATCAATAAGAAAAGGATTAGTGGTGAATGTAATCCTTCAATTCAACTCAACTCATTAGCATATGCCACACCCCCTGACATCGCCGGAAGTATGTCATAAGGCCTCTTCTGCAGCTCCCGAAGCTTCCCCCCCACCTCCCCCCTTGCAGAAACAGCACAAGAGTCAAAGCTGAGAGCAAAGCTCTCCAGCATAACCAGGCAGGGACATTACAAACATGCCCTTCATTCTTCCCCAGGCAAGGAAGCCATCCACTGTCACCTCCCCTTCGATTGAGAGGGAGGAAGCCCTCTGAGCACTTGTGGTGGGCGGGTCTGGACTGAAAGCTATCATGTTGGTACTGTTTTGGTTCCTGCTTCTGGGAAGCAGCCACCCCACTCTTCCTCCCACTCTCAGAGGAGACACTGGGTGCTTCTCCTTTTTCCACCATGTGAGGAGGCCGAGGTTTTAGAGTCCTCTATCCAAAAGCTATTTGATCTCAGAGCTTTTTTTGGGGGAGCTGTGTAGTCTGCTCTTGAGAACTTCCTGCAATGGCAGAAGATGCTATTTGCCAGCTCTAAAGTTTTGCTCCTCCAGGCTGCACAACTTCTGCTTCTTCTGGTGAGCTTTTGTGTTGTAAATGTGGAAATTCTTGGGGAACAGGGTGAGTTCCCTCATCCTGTGGCCACCCCCCTTCCCTTTTATTCTGAACACCAAAGCAGAAAGAAAGGTGGTGTGTGCGTGCGCGTGTGTGTGTGGACAGAGAGAGAAAGAGGAGCAGAAAAAAACCCTGAATTAAATTAAAAATTAAATTAAAAACAATACATAGGACATGCGGCAGCGTAGGCGGTGCTGTAGCTGGCCGGTGGAGGAGCAAGTGAGGGGGCGGAGGTGGAGGCAGGGGCGACCTGTGGCACGGCTGGCCAGCGTGGGCACAGTGTGACGCTTTCCTCCCCCCCCCCCGCACCACCTTTCTCGGCCTCTCGGGTGTCAGGGCCTCTCTGGGCTGCGGCGGCCCCCTTCCTCGGTGGGGCAGAGGCAGGTAGGATGGGATGGGCGACCGAGAGAGGGTGAGGCAGCCGGGGGACCCCGCCCCAGGCCCAGGCGGCTCAAAGTGCCAGACAGAGGGCAGCCAGGCCGCCAAGGCCACCTGGGGCGGAGGCCGGGGGGGTGGGCAAGCAGCAGGTCTCTCCCTCTCCCCGGCGGGCCTCTGCAGGGTTCCGCCAGCACCGCCTGTGCCGCCCACACCCACACCCCGAGCGCAGTCACCGGCGGTCCAGGGGAGGGGACTTCCCTCGACACCACCTCTCCTCCGGCCGGCTCTCCCTTCGTCTGCCCACAGCTGCACTGCCGTCCTTCGCCACGGGGACCCGGTGCGTGGGCCACCCCTACCAGAACCGCACGCCACCCAAGCGCAAGAAGCCGCGCACGTCCTTCTCGCGGGCGCAGATCGGTGAGCTGCTACTTGGAGGCCAGCTTGGAGGAGGTGTCCCCGCGGCGCCCCCACCTGCAGCTCTGCCAGGTGCACTGGGATGGTCTCCAGGCCCCACCGGGAGGTTGGCATCTGCGCTCGCCTAGAGCGCAGGACAACCTCGGGCCGGCTCTGGATGTAAGGCACCAAAAAATGATTGTAAACAAAAAGCTGAATGGGGACTGTGTGCTGAAAAATGCTCTTGTTGGTTTTGTTTCTGTTAAAGCAGGTAATGGAGATAATAAGGTATTTTTGCTCTCTGATCTTACCTGTAAACAGACTTCTAACTCAGATTGATTCTATTTCTAGATGTTAGAATGATTGAGTATATTGATAAGTAATGGTTGAAGGGGAAAATGGTTATTTCTTTTTTGGTCATGTGTTTTCTCTTCTTTTTTCTTTTTTTAAATTATGTTTGTATTATATATAAATTTGTTCCCTGATGATTTATGACACAACGGTTTCTGTTATAGGAGATGGTTTTTGGTTAAAGTATAGTAGGAGGTTTATATTGTAATATTTATAATAATTAGTAGGAAGGCGAGTTATTATTGTTTGTAATTTGAAACTCTTATTTTGTGTTGCTTTAAATTGGTACTTTTTGGGATATTTACAAGGAGTATTATTCTTTGAATAATAAAATCAGTGTATTTGGTAGCAATAAAATAGAGGGAAGAATAATATACAGGAAGCAATAGGCAAGAAAAGAATAAATTTGAGTACATATACAATGGTATAGGCCTAAGAGACCGATTATAGAGGTCCTTGTAGGAGTAATGATAATAATTCCATCTTGTAATATGGACTAATTATTTCTTTCAGAATCAAGTCTGATGGTGTATTTTCGCTATAAATGATAAGATAGGAGGGGAAATGTTTAAATAGATATTGAAAGAGAAACTGGAACTTGGTTTAGATATAAACTTATTTGAAATAAAAGAACTGCAGGTTAGGTGTATAAAGTAAGCTTAGATTAAATAAGAAAATTGGAAGGTAAAATGAGAATGTAACTTAATGAGTTTTATATTTATTGTTTCCTCTGTAGTCGCTAGAAAGCTTGTATATGCTTGAATTAGGAGTTGGGTAATGGTGTAGTAACAGAAGGAAATTGGAATAAGTTTGATATGTTGTGTTTGATTATTATTATATTGTGTCAATATTTTCTATTTCACTCATCTTTTGTTGTTGTTGGAAAATTAATAAAAAGATTTTAAAAAACCAATAGCAGTTGTTCATAGTAAACAGCTGTTGGCAGACATATCCACCAATCATTTGTCCAACCCACTTCACAATAACTAGCTCATTTAAGAAGATACATTCCTTGTTTAGTTGAGTTTACCTGCAATTCCTTTAACAAATGAGCAGATTCTTCTTTTAGTATATGTTCTCGTTTTCAAAGATTTCAGTCTTATTTCTAAGACTAATTTTAAAGGTCAAATGGTACTATTTAAATGCAAATCTTTGCAGGCTGGTGTTTTAGAGGGATTTTCCTAGTACTGTTTATTTGGATATTTCTGCCAATGCCACTTTCTCTGGCTCTCCATGATACATTTTCCTAAGAAATGTTTTTATTGCTATGCTGATTCATATGAATGTCAGGAACTGTGGTTTCCCACCCTGGCACTGCCTGACCATGTCCTAATACACTATCAAGGGTAGTAAAATGGCTGTCTTAGACCATTTTGCTTCTTTGTGGATTGGTAAGCACTAAGACAGCCTGTCACTGAGACATTGCCTGAATAAATGTGGCTGCCACACAGAGGTTCTGTGTGCAGCCAGGCTCCAAATGAGTTGTTCCTGCAGGTTCAGTAGATTTATTTCACAAACTTGACCCTACACCTTGGCCTGCTTCAGATTCCAGCAGAAGAGCTACTCAGTTTGTGCTTTTCTTTGTGGACTACATGGCTTCTACTGGTTTAGGATAGGATACCCTCTCTATACCAGATGGATTGATTGTATATTTATTGCTTGTCGTCAATAGTTCTGTGTTGTCATGTTTCTAAAACAGGCACAAATTCAGCAGGTGCAACTCAGAATATGAATGTAATGATGCTGAAAGTTGTGGACTGCAGAGAGTCGTTTGACCCTGTTCAAAACCACTGTTTGAATGTTCCTAAACTATAATTAATATGAAAAATTAAAGGAAAGGAGAAAATGTGACCATTTACAGGATATTTACAATTATGGCCCCGGTCACACGGGGGAGGGAAAGCACGGCTTTTCTGAGCCGCAGCAAAATAGACGCGTGGCGGCAGGATCAGACAGATCCCTCGAGCCACCATGCAGTTACTCCCCGGCGTAATCAGATGCCGGGGGGAAGCCACGAAATGGAGAGCGAGGCAGCCGGCTGCGCGTGTGCGCGCATGCACGCGCATGCGCAGTTTGGCCAGGAGCCTCGAATGCTGCAGAAGACGAGGGCGCTGGCGATCCCACGGCCACCCTTGCTGCGGAGCTTCAGGTAAGTAGTACTCTTTTCTAGGTTGGTTTTTTTTTAATGTGCGGTTTCGCCCAGAAAGGACGGATCGGGGATGGGTGTACTCTGCTCCCCAGATGTTGCGGTGTGATCGCCCCCGTTTGATGCGCCCACGATCTGTCCCTCTTGCGTGGAAAAACCCTCCGTGTGACCGGGGCTTATATTATCCTGTGCCCAATTGTCTTAAAAATACTCCAATATTGTTTTAATGATCGGTTAATTCCCCCCCCCCCATCAAGGCCATAGTCATATTTTATACCTTTTAAAAGTATACCTTTCAAAATGTTTTAATTTTATGCATGCATGGCACAAAATAATTTCATATCCTTTCAAAGACAATTTGAGCTTTTTTTGCAAAAGGTTTTGCATACAATTAAAAATGAAGCTGGAGATAAAGTCATTGTTTTTGAAACCTTGAAGTCTGGCTGCAGGAAAATGACATTTCTTCTTTGGGTCCTGTCCAGCTGTTTCCAGGGCATTTGGAGCAAACAGCTTACAAAGGCACCCTGATACCAAGCAGAACAATTTACTGGAAGTGACACAGAATTTTTAGACCAAGCAATCCAGACAAATTCTCTTTGTATCAGCTTGTCTTAGCTGAGTACTTTGGGTTCTTTCTGCTTAGACCCTGAGTCTTGAAAGCTGAAGGGCTCTGTCATAGGTTAAAACATGCTGGGATCTAGTGCCAATTTCATTTGATGCAGAAGGTGATCCTGGTGAGATTTTTTAAAGTATCCAGTGAAGCAGAAAGTGTTCGACTGGATAGAAGAACAGTCAGCAATCAAACATTTACAAAATCAGTTTGCCATCTGTAGGGGAGATAGATTTTAGACCTTGCTGGAAACGTATTGAAAAGAAGCAATTTAACATTTGAGAACTGCAACTGCCAGAAAACTCTCCAAAGGCTAAATTGTATTTGGACTTCATTGCAATTGACAAATTTTACCACTAATATGAAATGATATGTTGTTAAATAGTATACATTATTGGAGTACTATTGATGTAGAATTTGGGACAGAGATACTTTCCACAATGTGTTTGGCTAGCCTGTACCAGATAATATATATTTAAATTCTGCCTAACATTCAATACATGTTTAGAAAGTTACAGTCATATGAAGTAGAATAATACAAATGCTAGACAACATCAAAAAAGTTTAGATTGCTACAAGAGCAATGCAATTACATCCCCACTGGTGCAACAGACTTAATAGTGTAGGCTGTCCTTGGACGCTGATGGAACCTCTTGCATTCCAGGATACTCTGTGAAATTTTGAGAGTTCGAATTGAACTGCTGAAGGTGGGAGTCTGGGATGCTAGGCTTCAGGAACCTGCAGGCAATAGAACGGGTTGTTCTTTAGCACCCCCTTATACCCTCAGGGGGAAAAAACTTATTTCCGTGGTTCAACATGGAGTTGCATGAATTTAAGAAGATAGGAAGATAGCTGGAGAGTTGTTGATGGGAAATGTGAACCAAATTTACCTGATTTATCAGAAAACTGGTGTCCAGCAGACCTGAGAGATTTTATCTACAAAGAACTATGTAAAAGTCTGATTGGGGGATTCTGCCCTAGGAGTTATCAACCACCAAAATAAAATAAATAATTGAGATGATATTTGGCTGATGCAGTGATAGGGGGGAAATATGATTTATTTGCCCCTATCATGCCACCCTACCTCATAGGCTGTGTCAGCTTTGGCCTGAATTTTCTGAAAGTGATGCTCCAGCCATGTTTAAGAATTCTACATTGGCTGCTGGTACATTCAAATTCAGTTCCAAATCCCATTTCTTACCTTTAAAGCTCTTCATGACTTAGGGCCAACTTACTTGCAGGTTTATCTCTTTCAGTATGTGCCTGTGTGGCAACTCTGTTCTTCAAACCAAGGTGTTTTTTGCCATTCCCTCTTGTAGGCATGTAAGAAGTGCAGTTCTTGTTCTCGGTCATTCTCTGGGTTAGCCCCCATACTATGAACCCCTGCCCCCATTAACATGTCAGGAAGACATCCACTTTGTTAAACATCCAAAAGATGTGTAAGGCAGAATTATTTGGGATGATGGCATTTGGAGAGAACTTTGGCAGCTGATAATATAATTTGATTTGGCCTGGAGGTATTTTGATATTGCTCTGTATTACTGATTTTATAATGTTTTGTTTTTAAATGTCATTATAAGCTCCTTGGGTCTATCACTGGAGAAGAGGGGTGTTAAATGCCTTAAATAATTAAAGCTCTGCCATGAACAATGTTTGTATTGGGGAAAGTAGGGAAATATAGTAGTAATATGGAAGGCATTGTAGTTGAAGAATTAGGCAAATAGAGCTCTTCAGTACAGAAAATGTTAGGGTCTTGCTAAGCAGAATAAGGCAGAAGTACTGGAAAGCAACCTTAGTGGTTTGGGGGAGGAGTTAAGCAGACTACCTAAGGACAGAATAAGAATGCACAGTGAACTTTACATATGAAAGCAAGATGGAAAATGTTGGGACATCTTAGCCTGTAGCGTGGCTGCAAAGTTACTAAGGTCCATTCCACACTAGACCTTAAATCCTGGTTCAACCCTGTCCCTGAACTTACATTTTGTATTACAGTTGAGTTTATTCCAGTAATTATCTCGGGGTATTTTTTTGTTTCCACATTGCATTGAGGTCACCCCAGTTTCATCCCACATTTGTCCCGGGATAAGTGGATGCTATTATAACCAGGGATAAATGCAAGGTATTGTGTTGCGAGTTGAACTCTGATAAAACCAGGGATCCAAGTGCGGAAAGGACCAAGATGATCCAAATGTAACGTGGTAGTGAAATTGCTTTCTGGATCGATTGGATGGGCGAGTCTGCTTCTTGCATCAGGTGATGTCACAGCCCCTTGCTAAAAGGTCTTTGCAACAAGCATAAACACATCTGTAGAATCAGCTTTTGTTTCCCTCCTTGAAGAAGGAGGCCAGAGTTTTCTGGTAGAGTAAGAAGCATGCCAAAAGTCTGCAAAAAAGAGTCTGGCCAGAGACCACAGTAGGCAAGGAAAAAAGATATACATTTTGGTCCAAAGTGGCACTTTCTTGACCCTGTGAAAATATAATATTTGTATCGTGTCCAAGACACGGTGGAGCAGATGACTCAAAAGATGCAGGGTGGAAAACTGTCCCTAAAAATAATATATGAAATCATAAGTCATGGACATGATTACGTTTCGCAAGTGAAGTGTGGTGCAACTTGTGTTCCTGTTGGAATATTAGCTAATTTTAACTAGTTTACAAATGTTGCTGTAAAGAAATTGGTTCCCTAAATTTCTTGTTCTGATTCAAAGTTTGGCTCAGGATTGAACAGCCTGCTTTTGGGTTAATAGAGGTCAGAAACCACATTGCTAAGCCAGAGTGAGCTGACCTTGTGAGTTTGTAGAGAACACCCAGCTGCAGAGAGAAGTTGAGAGCCTAGCACAGGCTCCCTGTTAGCCACATTCCATCCAATTAAGGTTCATGATTTGCACCTGTGGGAAAGGGCCGAGACTAGCTGCAGATTGTTTCCTCTCTCCCTGGTCAGACCACCTCTTAGGTCATCTGCCTAGCAATTAGCTTCACATCACCACCCAGGGATCCTATTGGTCTTTCAGGCCTGAGACCACATGGACCCTTGGCCATAAAGTAGTACGTTTTTAGCTTATTGTTGGACTGATGGTGACTATCTAAGATCTCGATATGCAGTCACTATCTTGCTCACTGCAGCCATCTTGAATGCTTGTTTGTGACATGGGCCAAACAGCTTGCTGGCCTATGCTGACTCTGAGAGAGACACTTTGGATTACTGAGAACCTTCAACTGAGACTGGGTAACATCTGATAACTGGAACCAATGTATAACTGTTGTAGTTAGTTCTTAAATTTCTAGCTTTCTTGTTTTTGCTTCACACTACTTGTTCATTTTGAAATATTCTTGTACCCTAAAAATAAATATATTTTAATTTACTTCTGTGATTACTTGGCTCCAGCTGACCTCAGTCTAAATCCAGAGTCTTAGACTGGGTGACCACCTATCAAGATAATTGCTTTTGTGAGGAACTTGTTCTGCAACCCTACCTTGCAGGCCTGACTTTCTTGTTTAGTCCTGGGAAGGTCAGAAGCTTGTCCTTTGGCTTCTAATCACTAGGATAGTCTAAAAGGCTAGTGGCAGCTACCAGACTGGTGTGTGAGGCGTCAGACCCCAGGGTTTTGTAATTTTGTGTTCTGCAACCCTTAAACAAAGGTCCTTGGACCTGGCCTGGACTGGGGACTTTTGACATTTGCATGTATGGAAATTGACAAACTGCATATAAAACCCTCAAAAACAGGATTTTCTAAAAGTTTTTTTCCAGAATAAAAATTCATACAAAAAGTTTCCATATGTTCCTTATTGAACAAATTACCTTTTTCATAGGAAAAAAAATCCATTTTTAGCTCAGTGCCCTGAAATAGTTCTACCTTCCAAAATAACAATGACCCACTGAGCTGCAGTACACCAATATACATATCATGAAACCACTTGTACATATAAGGACAAATTTGGTTCACAGCAACACCTTTGTTCCCATGAACCTACAAAAAACCATTCCAGGAGCAGCTTTGTCCAAAGGCCATTTTAGATGTGGACACTGTAAGTGTTGTAACCTAACTCAAAATATGAAAACTTTTATCAATCCCCTTGACAAAAAAGAATATGTTTAAAACAACATGCAATTCAGATATGGTTATATATGCTATCAGATGTTCTTGTAAAAAGATATATGTAGGGAAGACTTCTAGAAAATTAAAGATTCGTATAATAACATAAGAGCAACATACTTCACAGAACAGTTGGTGCACCTTTGGTACAGCATTGGATGGAAAAAAGAACATGGACCCACTCATTTCATTTTGGGGAGTTTATATAAATCTTACCATCATGATGAAGAAGTCCTATTAAAAAGGAGATAGGAGTGGATTTAAAGGTTGCAGACTTCGGCCCCTCATGGGTAAAATTCTGATCTGGGACTTCTGACCTTCCTCAGCTAATCTTTCTGGACATAAAAAAGGTTGCATCATTCTCCACTAGTAAAAAAAATTAATTGTGGACAGTTCCAGCACTAGTATTTGCTTTGTATATTGTATAATTTAATTGTCTTGTTTCATGTCCAGTGTATAGTTTATTCATCTTTTATTGTATATTGACTAATATGTACCATTTTGGAATAAATTTTGATCCTGTCTAATTAATATTGTTTTAATACTTTTGTAATAATGTTTATTAAGGGGTCCTTGCATTATTTGTATGTAAAATTATGTTTTTATAAATCCCCCCTGATGAAGCCTGCACAGCAAAACACATAGTGACTCTATACAATAATAAATCAGACAACTATCATCTGGCATTCTTTTCCTTTTTGTTCTGTTGTACATATAAGAACAAATACACTGATCATAGGCACAGATATGCCTGCTCAGTGCTTGTGCTGATCCTTTTGACTTCAACTGAGTTTGTACACCTTTTCCAAGGAAATGTGCCTGAACCAAAATATTTGGTGTAAGTGTAATTAGCCAAATGTAGGTTTTTCAAAATTGTATGGAGTGAATTCAGTTACTGCCAAGTAGGAAGCCTTATTATCCAGCAGTAGAGATACTGGTATCTCTAAAGCAAATCTAGTAAAATCTGGAAAACAATTCTGAGTTACAGCTTCTTGTCTGAATTAATTCAGATTGAGTGTCACACCCTGAAGATCCATTGGTATATAAAACTATGCAGTTACACTTTATTTCAGCGATAAAACTCCTACTCCCATTAAAAGAGGAAGTGCTGGGATCAGGTTCTCAATGAAAGAACAAAACTAATTAAGTTGTGGTTTGGCCTCATATTCAACATATCTGAATCTCCACTGTCAAATTAAGTGTTTATGAGAATAATGTGCTGGGACACTGCTTGACATAAATCAAGGGCACAGTAGAAATCATTCAGCTAATATAAACATGGGCAACAAGAAGGGAATTTTAATCCATAGAGCACTGCAGGTCATCTGTTATAATCCTCCTAATCTGCCAATAAATTAGATCTATATCATTGTTCATGAAATTGTTGCTTTTCTGGAACAGCCAAAAACACGCACAAGAAGGTCACATTTAGAATCACTGTGAAGATACAGTTGTTTCCTGTACAAAAGACACCTGTATCTATGTGACTCATTATACTCAGTGTTATGCATCTTCTCTTTTTGCCTTTAATGTACCAAACAAAAATTAAGGGTTCATTTAAGAAGTTCACTTGTGTCACACTATAGAACATACAGGCCCCATTCACACAGAGGATTTGCCACGCTAAAGGCATGAATGGTAGGCGGATTTTCAGTGCGCGATGCTGGAAAATGTGCGGCAGGGGCGGGTGTCTGATCGCGGGAGCGCTAGTATCCTATGTCTTCCGGTGCATGTCCGAGTCCCATCACAGACCAGATGGTTTTCCTAAGCGCATGCGCATGAACACTAAACTGGAAGCAGTGCTGCTCCGCGGAACTGCGCATGTGCACAAACACAGAACGCTTGCCGTGCGGCTTCTTTGCCAGCTCTAGCATCACCGTGTGATCGCAAGCTTCCTGCCACAGCGCAAAGACTCAGGAGACCGTGTGATCGGGCTAACGTGCTTTATTTTGCCCCGGGGCAAACAGCCATGCCTCACCCCTGCGTTATCTGGCCTGTGTGACTGGGGCCACACTTTATTAATTAGCCACGATGTATTAAAATATTTATAGCCCACCTTTCTTTTTTGGCTCAGTGCTGCTTACAAACCCAAACTTAAAGCATACAAGGTATGATAAAACCCTCAATAAGTATCCACCACTGAAAAAACCCTGTAGCGTACAGTCTATAAAAGCCCTAGCAAATAAAATAGGCTCATAGAACCTACTATAAATTTCAAGAGATGGCATGGCATCTCTCAGGGAGCATGTTTGATAGGGTAGTGTTGATAGAAAATGTACTAAAAGGAATCCAACAGGATGAAAAACTTACCCAGCCTTGTGATAGGAGAAAAGGCATGGACAATGGGTTCGAATCCCACAATTTTTTTTGCTTAAGCTCTCCCAAGTCCCCTGCTTATTACAGTCCCTGTCACAATAAGCTTTTGTCTACATAGGTCCTATGCTTCCAAGCTTTGCCTTTTTGGTGGTCAGAGAATTCTCTCCTCCATTTATAAACAGCAAAATACTTGGCTGTATCCAGGGGTCATTTCATAGAAAAAGAGCTGCAGGAGCTCATTAGCATAACTTATTAGCATATGCCACACCCCATGACATCACCGGAAGTGTGCACCAGCCCCTCTGACAGGCAGAAGCACCTGGGATCCATTCTTTCCCCCCTCTCCCTTCCCTTCGCCTCCAACTCGGGCGAAGGAAAAGGGGAGGGGGAGGATCTCAGGCGCTTCTGCCTGACAGAGGTGCTGGCGTACCCACAGACAGCCTGGGTGAATTATAGAATCATAGAGTGGGAAGGGACCTCCAGGGTCATAGAGTGGGAAGGGACCTCCAGGGTCATCTAGTCCAACCCCCTGCACAACGCAGGAAATTCACCAATACCCCCCCACACCCCAGTGACCCCTGTTCCACACCCAGAATATGATTTTAAAAAAAAACCTCCAGGATCACTGGAAGCCAAACTGGCCTGGAGAAAAATAGCTTCCTGGCCCCAAAGTGGCGATCAGCATTTCCCTGGGCGTGTAAGAAAGGGCCACAAGAACTAAGCACTGATGCAACCCTTCCTGCTCTACCTCTCGTGATTTGCCTAAGTTCACACAATCAGCATTATGATCCTTTTAAAGTTGAAAGCATGATATAAATGCAAAGGACTATTTGTAAGATTATCTGTAAGACACAAGACCAGGACGCATCTCACTTCTGGCAATCACTAGGAGAGATCCTATCACTCAGCTTCCATTGCCCTACATACACCCCACACTGGAATAAGAACATAATATCACGCCATACCACATTGCAATAAAGCCCCTACAACTGTATACAGAAATACTGAGCTTCCCTACCATTTGCCACAACTAGCCCACCACACAACCAGGATCAAGACTCCTAAGTGAACCAACAGACAGGCATACACTCGTTTGAGAAACTGAGTATTACATTACAACACCTCTGGAACATTACAGATCAGTAGAGACAGCACTGCACAGTGGTCAGAGTTGCAGATTGATGTGGGGAGACCCAGGTTTGTATTCTCACTCTGCTGGCTGAGTGACCCCGGGCCAAATCTCCCCTTCTCTACCTAACCTACCCCACAGGGTTGTTGTGAGGATGAAATGGAGACTCATGGGCAGGGTCCCCAGCTTCCCTGGCAGGAACACTATGTTAAGAAATCTCTCACAATTATGCAGCCATAGCAGGCAGGACGGAAGGAGGCAAATACCTCCAGCGGCAGAGACTTGTAGAATTGGGCCCCCGGTCCAATGTTCTTCAAACTTGGTTAGTATCTTGGGGAAAGGCTCCAGCAGCTACCCTGCGATTTTGGAGCGTCTCCCTCAAACTCCCTCCCCTCCAGCCCCCAGAATATACCCTATGT